>NC_041383.1:780935276-780940980 GCF_002162155.2 Triticum dicoccoides
GCCACGGAGACGGCCTTGACCCCCCTCGACCGTCTCTCTCTCTCTGGACCCCCTCCTCCTCCTCTGTTCTCCCTCCCTCTCGTTACCGAACGCACCTGGGAGCGCCGCTCGCCGTAGCCATGACCACGGCCACCCCCTCCCCTCTCCGACGTGCTCCCGAGCTCCTGCACCTCGTCGCCAACCCCCTCACCGAGCCACGTGACCGGAAGGGCCCCGAGCAGCCGCCATCGTCATCATCTCCGAGCTTCGGCCCCGGTGCCGTCTCCGTCGAATTCGGCCACTCCGGCGCGCCCCCGAGCCCACTGACCCTCCCTACAGCTCCGCGGTGAGCCTCCGTGCAGAACCACTCTCTCTCCCCTCGCGTTTGCGAGCTCTAGGCCATAGCCCCGTCGCGGCCGAACTCCGGCCGCCGTTGACCATGTCGCCGCCGTGGCCTGAGCTCGAACGGGTCACGCTCGTGCATCTCACCGAGCTCGTGGTGACTCCAGGAGGCTGCGCAGTGCTTTACCTCACTCGCCCGTGCTCCACAACGCCGTTTTCGCCGAGGTCCGAACTCCGGCGCCGCCTCGGGCTCCATTCCGGCGAACCCCGGCCACCCCCTGCACCTCCCGTTGGTCCCCTTAGATGCGCACGGGCACGGGCTACCTCCTGGTGCCCTTGGCGCGTCGATCCGTCGCCTCTGGCGTAACTCCGGCGAGCCACCGCCGCTCTGGGTCGTCGCCGTCGTCCAACCACCGGCAAATCCGACGTGGCGGGTCATTAGGGCCTAACCACCCCGCTAACCCAGGCCTAGGGCCACTGACAGGTGGGCCCTACCCTTTAATTAACCCGGCTAACCATTTAGTTAAGTCAATTAAACTCTGTTAAATCACTGTGCAGCTGACATGTGGGTCCCATAGGTCAGATTTGACCTGAACAACGTCGTTGACTTGCTGACGTCACTATAAAGTCATGCTGACGCAGTAAATTCATTTCTGGATTTATTATTAATCAGGAAATTACAGAAAATGCCTAAAACTTCAATAAATCATAGAAAATTAACCGTAACTCCAAATTAAATAATTTATATATGAAAAATTATCAGAAAAATTCAAGGAATCCATCTGTACCATTTCCATGCATGTTAGAACAACTTATAGATGCTGTTTAGCACAAAACAAATAAAGGGCATTTAAATAATCACATATGGAGTTTGAATTTGAATCTTGTATTCAAACCAACTTCATTTAATCTGTTGCTAGTTGCATTGGCTCAAAACACATTCATTTTGCCATGTCATGATCATGCATCATATTGTGCATTGCATTGATTGTGTTCCCTTCTGTGTTGCCGGTATTTGTCCCCTCTGATAGACGTGATACCGATGATGTGATCGTTGACACTGATGAAGACTCAATGTTATCTTCAGAAGTGCCAGGCAAGCAAAACCCCCTTGTTCATTCCGATAAAATCCCACTCTCTCGCTCCTGCTCTCTTTTACTGCATTAGGACAACATCGATTCATCTGTTACTTGCTGCGGTAGCTGAACCCCTTTATCCTTTGCATGACCTGTCATTCCATAGTAAATAGATGAAACCCACTAGCATGAGTAGGAGTTGTTTGAGCCCTGTTGTGCCTACTCATTCATGTTTGTTTGTCATGCCTGCTACTGCTTAGAGTTGAGTCAGGTCTGATTCATCGGGGATGAATCAGAGGTGTGTGAACATGTCCTACTGTGTGTGAGCTAAGTGTGTGAACACGATTTGGTAAAGGTAGCGGTGAGAGGCCATGTAGGAGTACATGGTGGGTTGTCTCATTGCAGCCATCCTCAGGAACTGAGTTCTGTGTTTGTGATCCATGATTCAGCTACTACCATACATTGGGCCCTGAAATATGACCCCGCTCGACTTCTTATTCACCCTCGTCCTCTGTCCAGGAGTTGCAAGTAGTTTCTGGTGTTTGTAGCTTACTGGAGGCCGTGGACAGCGCTGACGTAGGGGTGGGCTGTGATGCGGTAGGTACGTGGCACGGTGTACCGGATGCCCGTTTGGTATCTCGGGAACCCTGTTCACATCGTTTGGGGCTGTGAGCGAAACTCCGGCCGGATCTCCTCATGGATGGAACCCGAATAGGCGATAAACCTGGACTAGAGACTTGAGTGTTTAGGTAGGTCGTGGTCTACACCCACGTCGGCTTTCGCTTGAAGTCTGCCGAGCACATGTCGTGTGCAGACGCTAAGTGGTGGAAACATGTATGAAGAAGTACACCCCTGCAGGGTTAACATCATCTATTCGAATAGCCGTGTCCGCGGAAAAGGACTTCTGGGTTGCTTATATCAGTTCATAGACAAGTGAAAGTGGATACTCTAAAATACGCAAGATAAGCGTGAGTGCTATGGATGGCGTTCTCGTAGGGAGACGGGAGCGGTTCCATAGTGGTGTATTGATATGGTGAATATGTGGACTCGTGTGCGCCACCTCAAAAGAGTCGCTTGCAGTCGTAGTTTAGGATAGCCACCGAGTCAAAGCTGGCTTGCTGCAGTTAAACCCCACCATCCCCTTTGTTGATAATGATGCATATGTAGATAGTTCTGATGTAAGTCTTGCTGGGTACATTTGTACTCACGTTTGCCTATTTTATGTTTTGCAGAGAGACTTGAGTCTCACTAGTAGTTCCGCTTGGACTTCGACGTTTAGCTTGTTACCTCAGCTACGATCTTGTGCCTCGGCAGGATTTGGTAGATAGTCAGGCTTCTCAGCCTTTTTCATTTATAGCTGTCTGTACTCAGACATGATAGCTTCCGCTTGTGCTTGATTTGTATGCTCTGAATGTTGGGTCATGAGACCCATGTTTGTAATATCTCGCTCCTCGGAGCCTATTGAATAGATTACTTGAGTCATAGAGTCATGTTGTGATGCCATGTTGTATTTGCACATATCAAGCATATTGTGTGTATGTTATTGAAATGCTTGGTATGTGTGGGATCTGACCATCTAGTTGTTTATCTTTAGTAGCCTCTCTTACGGGGAAATGTCTCCTAGTGTTTCCACCGAGCCATGGTAACTTGCTACTGCTCCGGAACACTTAGGCTGGCCGGCATGTGTCCTTCTTCGTTCCTGTGTCTGTCCCTTCGGGGAAATGTCACGCGATGAATACCGGAGTCCTGTTAGCCCGCTACAGCCCGGTTCACCGGAGTCCTGCTAGCCCAGTGCTACAGCCTGGATTCACTCGCTGATGACCGACACGTTCGATGCTGGGTCATGGATGCCTGTCCCTGTAAGTCTGTGCCGCTTTGGGTTTACGACTAGCCATGTCAGTCCGGGCTCCTTATCATATGGATGCTAGCGACACTGTCATATACATGTGCCAAAAGGCGCAAACGGTCCCGGGCAAAGGTAAGGCGACACCCGTGGGAATACCGTGCGTGAGGCCGCAAAGTGATATGAGGTGTTACATGCTAGATCGATGTGGCATTGAGTCGGGGTCCTGACAGCGTTGGTATCAGAGCTTGACTGCCTGTAGGATTACTAAGCCAAACTGGTCGAAGTTGAGTCTAGAAATTCTTTAGTTATATAAGGGAATTGATTGTGGGATGGAACGTAAGGCTCTTTTTACTCCTTATACCTCATGGCCTTCTGATCTGAGTCAACATCTTCTCTTCTACGGGGATTAAGAACTAGGCTATCTCTTCTTTCTATCAGGATCACGTGTTACTAATCAGTGGACTTATAAGATTGTTGGACTTAAGCCTCGTTTCAGTTCCTACTACTTCTGTATGTTAATTATTGATCTCGAGACCTTGATATTGTGCTTCTGAGTGGTTATGCCACCATTTTGTGAATGTCTCAAATCTTTTCTGAGCATTTACAGCCGTTATGCTGTCCGAGTCATTCCAGGTTTCTAAATAGTCTGATGCAATTGCAAAATCCTTTCCCTCTGGTTTCGATGTTCCTTTATGCCAGCTCAATCACACTAATTGTTGAGTTGAGGTACTCCGTTACCTTGGCATATATGTTGGAGATATTATTATGACCCTAGGTGTCTTAGGGGATCATCTAGTAATTTAGCCATGATTTGTGTTCCCAGTGTGATGATTCTGGCCATCATTCTCGAAAGCATCCCGTGATGCTACTTAGTAATAGGTATTCTATCCCTGGGTTTGAACCCGAGATTCACTCTACCTACTTCATGTTGATAGTAATTGCTAGTGCCTTTAGGATATTAGTAATCTTTGCATTAGTCCTCGATGTTCGTGGTATTCTTTTCTTCCAAATACTATGAACCGCTTATGGCAGATGTTCCTCGCTGATCGAAAGATCACATTCAGAGTGCTCTCGATGGGTTCTCGATTCTACATTGTGACTCTGCCAGTTCTACCTTTCTGCATGGGTTATCCGGAAGAAATATGTGGAATTCGTTCGACATGCTAAACCATGCATCCACAACTCAGAAAATCGCATGTTCCTTTGAGTTGCTCTCTTTAGTTGCATTCTGACCCTCGTCTATCAATTGATACCAAGGGTATGCATGCATTCGTTTATCAATGCCTATTACCCTTGTGGTACGTCAAGCCATTCTGTCCTGAATGACTTGGAGAAACAAACTCCAGTACCTCATCCATATCTAGGATTGGGTCAAGTAGTTGTGTTCCGCAGATCAAGTTACAATCCAGCTTCTGGTCTGCTCTACCCTGAAGTATTACCTTCTTTATGACAGGAATTTCATGAGAATTGCACCACCTTTTGTGAATTCTTGACATAGTGATACTTCTCGTCATCCTTTTTCATTCCTCGGTTCCGTGTTGTTGCAGCCGGAGTGCCGACAAGTGAATCATGATGTGTGAACTCAATACTCCTAGCAACCCCATTGCTTGGTAGTTAATGGATAATAATTTCATTCTTAGTATGTTGGTTTTCGAATCATCCTTCTAAGACTGATCGTCCTACCTAGTCCTTATTTCGGTGCACCCTTCGATTGATGAGTTAGGATCTTGTCAAGTCCTCACTCATTTGATCATATCATCTTGCCCTCAAAAGCAAGATTGTTCTCGAGCTTAGTAACATACCGGTGGTTCGTGACTTTCCAAATATCTTCTTGGAGGTGTTACCGGGTTGTCACCTGACCACTATGTTGAGTTCGTGATCAAGTTGGTTTCTTGTGAACCACCTTCTCTCCAAGAATCGGTGTTAGATATCCCTGAGCTAGTTGGTTAAGCCAAACGACAACTTGGAGGGTTGGAAGATAAAGCTTGCCTGACTTAATTCGTTCCAAAGGGATATTCTTGTGTAGTGTGTGTTGAAGAAAGATGATATCTTCATCGATTGGTCCTTGTGATCAGTTGCTGGACCTATTGTCTTATCAATCCTTTGATTTGAGTGTGGGCTATCGTCAAATCAAGTCGGAACCAACGATGTTCGTAATGTTGTCTTACTCGTGGTTGATCCCTCGAGCATACACCATTATATCCTTTGGGTCTGACCAATGCTATCACTTGTTCACTTAACTATGGAATTCCTTTTAAAAGGAAACCCGGATGAATTGTTGTTGAGCCCATTGACAACATCCTTATCTCCTCCATGATTTTGTTGAACATTAAGCTAGTGTTGGAAACTTTTGAAAGCATTTGTTCATGCTAGTTCATGAAGCATATGTTCGGATGTAAGAAGTGACTTCCTCCAGTTCATGTGCATCTGATGCAAGTTGCCGCCGTGGATTCGAGAAAGT
>NC_041383.1:780943329-780954692 GCF_002162155.2 Triticum dicoccoides
GCCACGGAGACGGCCTTGACCCCCCTCGACCGTCTCTCTCTCTCTGGACCCCCTCCTCCTCCTCTGTTCTCCCTCCCTCTCGTTACCGAACGCACCTGGGAGCGCCGCTCGCCGTAGCCATGACCACGGCCACCCCCTCCCCTCTCCGACGTGCTCCCGAGCTCCTGCACCTCGTCGCCAACCCCCTCACCGAGCCACGTGACCGGAAGGGCCCCGAGCAGCTGCCATCGTCATCATCTCCGAGCTTCGGCCCCGGTGCCATCTCCGTCGAATTCGGCCACTCCGGCGCGCCCCCGAGCCCACTGACCCTCCCTACAGCTCCGCGGTGAGCCTCCGTGCAGAACCCCTCTCTCTCCCCTCGCGTTTGCGAGCTCTAGGCCATAGCCCCGTCGCGGCCGAACTCCGGCCGCCGCTGACCATGTCGCCGCCGTGGCCTGAGCTCGAACGGGTCACGCTCGTGCATCTCACCGAGCTCGTGGTGACTCCAGGAGGCTGCACAGTGCTTTACCTCACTCGCCCGTGCTCCACAACGCCGTTTTCGCCGAGGTCCGAACTCCGGCGCCGCCTCGGGCTCCATTCCGGCGAACCCCGGCCACCCCCCCGCACCTCCCGTTGGTCCCCTTAGATGCGCACGGGCACGGGCTACCTCCTGGTGCCCTTGGCGCGTCGATCCATCGCCTCTGGCGTAACTCCGGCGAGCCACCGCCGCTCTGGGTCGTCGCCGTCGTCCAACCACCGGCAAATCCGACGTGGCGGGTCATTAGGGCCTAACCACCCCGCTAACCCAGGCCTAGGGCCACTGACAGGTGGGCCCTACCCTTTAATTAACCCGGCTAACCATTTAGTTAAGTCAATTAAACTCTGTTAAATCACTGTGCAGCTGACATGTGGGTCCCATAGGTCAGATTTGACCTGAACAACGTCGTTGACTTGCTGACGTCACTATAAAGTCATGCTGACGCAGTAAATTCATTTCTGGATTTATTATTAATCAGGAAATTACAGAAAATGCCTAAAACTTCAATAAATCATAGAAAATTAACCGTAACTCCAAATTAAATAATTTATATATGAAAAATTATCAGAAAAATTCAAGGAATCCATCTGTACCATTTCCATGCATGTTAGAACAACTTATAGATGCTGTTTAGCACAAAACAAATAAAGGGCATTTAAATAATCACATATGGAGTTTGAATTTGAATCTTGTATTCAAACCAACTTCATTTAATCTGTTGCTAGTTGCATTGGCTCAAAACACATTCATTTTGCCATGTCATGATCATGCATCATATTGTGCATTGCATTGATTGTGTTCCCTTCTGTGTTGCCGGTATTTGTCCCCTCTGATAGACGTGATACCGATGATGTGATCGTTGACACTGATGAAGACTCAATGTTATCTTCAGAAGTGCCAGGCAAGCAAAATCCCCTTGTTCATTCCGATACAATCCCACTCTCTCGCTCCTGCTCTCTTTTACTGCATTAGGACAACACCGATTCAACTGTTACATGCTGCGGTAGTTGAACCCCTTTATCCTCTGCATGACCTGTCATTGCCACAGTAAATAGATGAAACCCACTAGCATGAGTAGGAATTGTTTGAGCCCTGTTGTGCCTACTCATTCATGCTTGTTTGTCATGCCTGCTACTGCTTAGAGTTGAGTCAGGTCTGGTTCATCGGGGATGAATCAGAGGCGTGTGAACATGTCCTACTGTGTGTGAGCTAAGTGTGTGAACACGATTTGGTAAAGGTAGCGGTGAGAGGCCATGTAGGAGTACATGGTGGGTTGTCTCATTGCAGCCGTCCTCAGGAACTGAGTTCTGTGTTTGTGATCCATGATTCAGCTACTACCATACATTGGGCCCTGAAATATGACCCCGCTCGACTTCTTATTCACCCTAGTCCTCTGTCCAGGAGTTGCAAGTAGTTTCTGGTGTTTGTAGCTTACTGGAGGCCGTGGACAGCGCTAACCATAGGGGTGGGCTGTGATGCGGTAGGTACGTGGCACGGTGTACCGGATGCCCGTTTGGTATCTCGGGAACCCTGTTCACATCGTTTGGGGCTGTGAGCGAAACTCCGGCCGGATCTCCTCATGGATGGAACCCGAATAGGCGATAAACCTGGACTAGAGACTTGAGTGTTTAGGTAGGTCGTGGTCTACACCCACGTCGGCTTTCGCTTGAAGTCTGCCGAGCACATGTCGTGTGCAGACGCTAAGTGGTGGAAACATGTATGAAGAAGTACACCCCTGCAGGGTTAACATCATCTATTCGAATAGCCGTGTCCGCGGAAAAGGACTTCTGGGTTGCTTATATCAGTTCATAGACAAGTGAAAGTGGATACTCTAAAATACGCAAGATAAGCGTGAGTGCTATGGATGGCGTTCTCGTAGGGAGACGGGAGCGGTTCCATAGTGGTGTATTGATATGGTGAATATGTGGACTCGTGTGCGCCACCTCAAAAGAGTCGCTTGCAGTCGTAGTTTAGGATAGCCACCGAGTCAAAGCTGGCTTGCTGCAGTTAAACCCCACCATCCCCTTTGTTGATAATGATGCATATGTAGATAGTTCTGATGTAAGTCTTGCTGGGTACATTTGTACTCATGTTTGCCTATTTTATGTTTTGCAGAGAGACTTGAGTCTCACTAGTAGTTCCGCTTGGACTTCGACGTTTAGCTTGTTACCTCAGCTACGATCTTGTGCCTCGGCAGGATTTGGTAGATAGTCAGGCTTCTCAGCCTTTTTCATTTATAGCTGTCTGTACTCAGACATGATAGCTTCCGCTTGTGCTTGATTTGTATGCTCTGAATGTTGGGTCATGAGACCCATGTTTGTAATATCTCGCTCCTCGGAGCCTATTGAATAGATTACTTGAGTCATAGAGTCATGTTGTGATGCCATGTTGTATTTGCACATATCAAGCATATTGTGTGTATGTTATTGAAATGCTTGGTATGTGTGGGATCTGACCATCTAGTTGTTTATCTTTAGTAGCCTCTCTTACGGGGAAATGTCTCCTAGTGTTTCCACCGAGCCATGGTAACTTGCTACTGCTCCGGAACACTTAGGCTGGCCGGCATGTGTCCTTCTTCGTTCCTGTGTCTGTCCCTTCGGGGAAATGTCACGCGATGAATACCGGAGTCCTGTTAGCCCGCTACAGCCCGGTTCACCGGAGTCCTGCTAGCCCAGTGCTACAGCCTGGATTCACTCGCTGATGACCGACACGTTCGATGCTGGGTCATGGATGCCTGTCCCTGTAAGTCTGTGCCGCTTTGGGTTTACGACTAGCCATGTCAGCCCGGGCTCCTTATCATATGGATGCTAGCGACACTGTCATATACGTGTGCCAAAAGGCGCAAACGGTCCCGGGCAAAGGTAAGGCGACACCCGTGGGAATACCGTGCGTGAGGCCGCAAAGTGATATGAGGTGTTACATGCTAGATCGATGTGGCATTGAGTCGGGGTCCTAACAAAATGTCTTGATCTTCGTCGGGTCCATGCTTTCAAAATGTCCCTCACTTTGCATTGAAGTGTAGATTTGAAATTTTATTTTTATATAGATCTTGTAGCAAACACCTAGCTTCTTGGATACCAAATCCCTAGCCAAGGATAACCTCATTATGGCCAACCAACTCTGAAGACGAATCATTCGACGATGTTGGGCGGGCCAAGGGAACGCCTAGAGTTCAGACTCCCACGAGACGTTGTCCAAAGATCACTCTAACTTCACCTTGACGATTACATCAAGTGGAATCCATCGACGGTGATAACTTGGATTCTCCCTTGGTGTTTTGGACACACGGTTACTTGGACCTTACCCCCACAACCATGTTGAAGACGGGGCGGACCCGAGGAGTGCCCGCAAGAGTTACTGTTACTGCAGGACTGGAGAGCAGGCGGTAGCACCCTCGTAGAGGTGTACCTGAGTTCCCCATAGTCTCTTGCGAGTCGGGTTGACCATGAGGGTACCCCGCAAGTTGATGTGAAGTCCGGTTGACCTGGAGGGTACCAGCAAGGTTTCTACTTGGCATGGTCGCGCATTCGGGGCCCTTGCCGTAAGTCCACGAGACGGGGCGACGGGGTCACATGATCGTGAGTCTCTGCTCGTTACCGCGCGCTCCCAAGACACTAACGAGATTGGGTATTTGATCTGAGTTGGTCTTTGACCTATACGTACTAACCACCACGTGGAAACAGTTATGGGCACTCGGCGTCGTCAGTATCAACTGAAGCTCTCTAGACGTCGGCGACTGACCGACACGCGCCAGGTTGGACTAATTATGTTTGCTCTGGCCGCGTACAAAATGTCCAAGAGTGCAAAGGGCGATGGGCCCAAGGCCCCTGCACGCTTAGGATCGGCGTGCTAGCCTCTCTGTTGAGCCTAGGTAAGGCTATGACGTGTTGATCTTCCGAGGCTGGGCATGACCCAAGAAAATGTGTCCGGCCAGAGTGATCGACGTGTTGGGTAATGTGGTGCACCCCTGCAGAGAAGTTTATCTATTCAAACAGCCGTGTCCATGGTAACAGGACTGACTTGGAGTTGTATCCCGATCTATACAACTAGAACTAGATACTGAGTTGTGAAATGGATATGATGGCTCCGATATTGCTTTCCCGCAGGGAGTCGAGGAAGGATCTCTGGGTGTTAATACTACAACATGCTTGCTACTTATAATATGCAAATCTACACTCTTCTAATTATGCAAGATGCTACCAGATGCTAGTCTTCGATAGGCTAGGCTTTCCCTTCTCTTCTGGCATTCTGCAATTCGTCCAAAGATATAGCCCCATTCCTTTGATACTGATGCATACTTAGTTTAGATCTGATGTAAGTCTTGCGAGTACTTTGAATGAGTACTCACGGTTGCTTTGCTACTTCTTTTCCCCCATACCCGATTGCTGCGATCAGACGACGGATTCCAGGAGTCATATTCCTCCCCCCGACGACTACTACTATCCCGATGGAGCTTACTACTACATGGAGGCCGTCGATGACCAGGAGTAGTTAGGAGGCTCCCAGGTAGGAGGCCTTGCCTTTTCGATCGTTGTTGTTGTTGTTTGTGTTAGCCTTCTTAAGACAGACTTGTTTACTTATGTGTATACTCAGATATTGTTGTTTCCGCCGACTCGTTTGTATTCGAGCTTTTGTATTTGAGCCCCCGGCTTGTATAGCTTTAATTTGCGTCTAGAGTTGTGTTGTGATATCTTCCCGTGAGTTTCCGATCTTGGTTGTATACATTTATTTGTATGATTAGTGTACGATTGAATCGGCGACGTCACAAGGAAGGTCTAAATATGTGAATGGAAAATGACCTAAAATTCATGTCCACGCAAATGTGCAAATGGCAAGACCGTACGGGGCCATGGTTGGATCTAGCAATAATGGATAACTGACGAGAGGGGTCGTGTTACTGTTATTGATGTATGCAACCACAATACTCAAAGATATACAACTTTGTCCTCCCATCCTTACGTGAACCAACAGCTCAGATAATGGGGATCATATGGTGGTACAGTCCATAACGAAATTTTGTATATCTATTAAGATAATTAACTCTCTAGACTTCATAAATTTCAAGATGATATGCCGGCTCAGTTTTTCGGAGGTACTCATAGGGGTAGGGTGTGCATTTGTGCGTTCATACGGGTGAGTGTATGCGCATGTATATGAGCGCTTGCGTCCGTACTGTGTTAAAAAAAAGATGTAGGCCTCCTGGTGCGTCGAGATTGTGGGGTCGCTGGGGCCGCTTGTAAGTATTTGGGTCATTGGTTGAGAGTTCTTGTTTTTTTGTCCTTTCTCTTTTAAAAAATTTCACATTTTAATTATTGAACATTTAATAAAATTTGTGATTTTTTAAAAAAGTTATGAACATTTTTTAAATCTCTGACCATTTTTTGAATTTATGGACATTTTCTAAATTCATGAATATATTTAAAGTTCACTAGTAGCGTTTTTAAAATTTCTGAACATTTCTTAAATTTGTAAACTTTATTTCAAATTTGTTGATATTTTCTGAATTACATGAATATTTTTTTATTTTTCCAAACATTTATTTTTAATCATTGTCTTTTAAATTTTCAACATATTTATTTATTTATTTAAAATCCATGAACTTTTTTTGATTTTAAGATATTTTTCGAAAAATAATATATATTCGGTTTTTGCAAGATAGATGTGGAGTGAGCAGGAAAAAATACAGAGCAAGTGAGGGGACCAAGTAGCTGAGCGCGAGCGGGAATTTCATGGGCCAGCCTATGTGAACATCATAGCAGGAATTCCAGGGTGTGGAACAGGTGACTAAGTTTTTTTACCGGAGCCAGGATGTACCGGTGCTTAATCCACCATCCGTCATTTTCATCAAGATCCGTGCAGGTTTTATACTCTATTTTCAGATATCAAACTACACATAGCAATACATGTACTAGGGTCAGGTATTGTCAGCTTTTATAGAAGAGAGAGAGTTAGAACAGAGACAACGGTGCATGCATGCATGCATTCACTCACGGGATACATATGACATGCATTTTATTTTCATCCTCATATTTTTAATGACTTATATCTTTTGAACCAAATGTCCATTATTGAAACTTTTGTATATTTAAATTTGTCATGACAAGATCTACAGAACAAGATCAATTTTGGATATGTTTGAAATATATTTTATTTTATATGTTTCAATTATCTTTGAAATCATTTTCATAAAACACTAAATTGTTTCACTATTTCATAAAAGTTTTTTCTAGTGTTTCGCTCATTTTCATAAACTGGAATATGAAACTCACAAAGACAAAGATATATTTGATATAGTAGTAAAATAGAAGTTTAATATATTCTATTTAGACGTGTTTGACTGCAACTTAGACGTGTTTGAAATACTCAATTTCACATATTTTAAACAAACCTATTTCACTAATTTCTTATTTTTATATTTTAATTATCTTTTAATATCGCTTTCATAAAACATAAGATTGATCCTCTAATTCATAAAAGTGTTTTTGACTGTTTCGCTAATAGAAGTTAAAATTTCATTTCACTCGTTTCAAAATAGATTTCACACATTTCAGAAAACACATTACTCTCATTTGCAATACTAATTTCACTGCAAATTTAAGAAATATATTCCGCTCATAAAAAATATCAGTTTCAAACACTGAAAAATTAGTTTCACAACAAAACTCGGTTTTATTTCACTTTTATTCAAATAACTTATTTCACTCATTTCAGAAAACACACTGCACTCATTTACAAAATATAGATTTCACCCATTTCACTAGTTTCGGAAAACTGATTTCACTCATTATAAAATATATATGAGAAACTAATTTCACTTCGTATTTATGAAAAAAAATATTAAAACATATTTCACTCAGCAGAAATATCAGTATCACACAACGAAAAAGTCGTTTCACACCAAAAAGATATATTTCACTTTTTTCAAATAACTCATTTCACTCATTCAGAAAAGACACTGCAGTCGTTCAATTGAAATAATATATTTCACTTGTTTCAAAAAACTGATTACACTTATTACAACAGATAAATATCACTAGTTTCAGTAAAACACATCACAGTTACTCCATTGAAGAAACAGTTTCACAAGCTAGAATATGAAACTCACAAAGAAAACTATATTCGGAAAAGTGTTTCAATCATTTCAATAACTGATTTCAATCATTTTGAAAATTGTAATTTGAAATGAGTGAAATTAATATTTCGATATGATTGAAATAGTAAAAATTAAACTAGTTTAAATATATTCAAGATTGGTACCATTATAAAGATCTTATGTTCAAGAATTTGAATATATGAAAATTTTAAATAATAGTACAAAGCTGTAAAAAATATTGGCCATCTAAAAATATAACCAAAAATTAAATGCATGGATTTGTTTGAGAGAGAGAGGAGAGATGCTGCATGCGTGAGTACATTCCACTGCAAAAGGTACTGCCTCTCCCTGACATGGACCTACTACTCTGACATTGATTCGACTATATACAAAAGGTCACATGTATCAATACATGATTATACATATGGATGGGCCCTACTTATGCACAGATCATAAAGCATGTGGAGGGTGGATGCGGCTCCGGTACATCCCGCCTCCGGTAAAAGGGAGTTTGCGGTGGAACAGGAGCTCCCAAGGGGCTGACACAAGGACCATCGACTGACAGCGAGACCAAAATATGTAAGGATACCATAACCACACACTGAACAACTCCATGGTGGTCCTTACCATCTGTAGCAGCACCCAAAATGAAATCTATACGAACGAAAAAAATACAACACCAGAACATAAAGCCCAAATAAAGGTAGATCAGACTAAAACAAAAATAACCGACCGCAACAACCTGTTAGATAAAAAAGAAAATCCCATAATAAGTGAAAAACGGTGCCATGCGCGTTAGCCTCTACTGAGCATCAACACTTGAGAAGAAAGATCTAATCACCTTGGATTGTGGATGCCTTCACTCCTCGGACACTCAATTGCCGCATCCATGTGGTGAAGAAGTGCAGGGCAACACAAAAAAATGGAGACCGGAGTACCGCTCTTGACACCATCCTCATACAGCTTCTACAGCCGTTGATCTATATATGACCAAAACACCACAGGCTCCCGGTGTGGGTCTTGCTGGCCACAACGGCCGTACTAGTTTCCAATCTCTTCGGTTAATTTCCATGTGTACCAGTTAACTCCTATAGAAGTTCAAACTTCAGTTACAAATATTTAATTTTTTCCTATAGTGCCCGTATCAATTCGATAATCAATAGGTTTGCAGCATGAATGTATCCTTTCGTGTTCCATCTCCAATTCTCCGTACTCAACCTACGCCCCTTCTTTTCCCGTGTCATTAATCAAGCCTGCACCTGCGGGGTTATTTTTTTTTCGATAAAGGGCGCTTTTATTATCTCAAAATGTAGCATCAAGCCTGCACCTGCGGGGTTATATATATAGGATACAATGGTCCTTTGAGTTTCGCCTAGGTTTTATGCAGATGATCAGGAGTTCAGGACTCCACGAAGAGAAGCCGAATAGCATCTCCTGGGAAAATGCTATTCTGTGATACGATCGATCTTTACCCTTGTTTGTTTCTGACTGTACTACCTGTTTTTTGAGAGCTGGGTTGAAATGTCTGATCTTACTTTGAAACTGTAGTACTTCCTCTGAAGTTTTTTGGTTGATTTTCTTGAAACTCTGGTCGCCTCCCTCCAACCGATGTTGAGCTGTTTATCTTTCGTTGACGTCATTAGGAACCCGAGAAGCAGATCAAGTTCATGACCTACAACGTTTGGTCCCGC
This sequence comes from Triticum dicoccoides, assembly GCF_002162155.2. NCBI lineage: Eukaryota > Viridiplantae > Streptophyta > Magnoliopsida > Poales > Poaceae > Triticum > Triticum dicoccoides. Next base: position 780,952,631 of record NC_041383.1, read on the forward strand.
GATGACATTGCAGTCTACAGAAGAATGGAGGACATCGGCGGCTGCGTGAAGAAACACCAGCCAGATGTGATTTTCTTCCAGGTAACTAGAGCCCATGACCAGTCAGCGCACTGTTGGTTCAACTCCACATTTCCGTCCTCATCCGTCACATAACTTGTGTTCGACGTCCAGGAATTCACTCCATACATCTTAAGGATTTTTCAGAGTTTCTCATGGTGGAAAGAGTACCACTGTTCACCGATCTCCCTGGAAGAACGGAAAGGCAAAAGCTTCTGCATAATGGTAGTCTTACTGTCACTTGCCCATTTCGTAATTCTTTCCGAGTACCTAATGAAATGCAAAATTTACATCTGCATCGCGATTGTCGCAGCTGAGCAAGGTTCCTATGGAGAATCACGCGCGCTGGAAGTTCACCACCACGGCCACATGCAAAAGCTACCTAGAGGCCGACATTAGCCCGGGCCTGGGGCTGGGGTCGGCGACGACGATGAAGCCAATCCGCATCGCCACGACCCAGCTCGAGCCTCCCTGCCCACCGGAGTCAGTGCGCTGCATGGAGCGCTACACGCAAGCCGAGCACTCTGTCGCGGCACTGAGCAGCGCGGAGAACGTCGTGTTCGGCGGCGACATGAGCTGGGACGACAAGATGGACCTGCCGTTCCCTCTCGCCGCAGGCTGGGTGGACGCCTCGAGAGAACTGAGGAGTCCGAGCCAATACAGTTGGACTTACGACAGTTTCTGGGCAGAAAAGATCGGGGAGTTCAATGGGTATACAGCTCCTGCCTCAGAGATGAAGAAGCGGTCAGACCGGTTTGTGTGCAAGCTACAAGATTACACACCGAAAGCAATCGAGCTGATCGAGGATAAGGGTCTTGGGATTTCTTATACGAAGAAGTACAAGACGTACAACCTCGAAAAGGTGGAGCTAATGCGGAGTTGTCACCGCGGGTTGGTTCTGACCATCGTCCCGAACGAGCCAGATATTAGTACCCTTTTTGATTGAAGGGGTAATTCCAATCTCCACATTTAATCTGCATCAAACTTTTCTAAGGGGTGAACCGAAGCGAAGTTTGCAACATATTAGTTGACTCTTGTTTGTTCCATGACCCTTAAGTATCAGTAAGAAGTTCATGTTTATCGTTAGCGACATATCGATATTCCACTTATCATGGATGGTGGCACGTTATATTGCACTTATCATGAACTCGACATGTTAAGGACTTTGCATGGTTTCATGCTCAGCACATAGTCTCTTCATATTTCACGAACGGAAGATGATGCCCAATGTTGAGTTAATAGCATCCAGTAGGGAAATGATACAAAGTTTCTAACAAGCTTAGGTTAAAGAAAAACAGATTGACGCACATTATTGCCGGTATGACAGGAAGACGGTAGTAGCACACAATAATGCACAACGCCATGTAATTAAGTAAGTAGAGTCACTAACTGCAATTTCTCCAAGATTTGGCATGAAAAGTTTGAACCTGAGTGCAAATTATTTCAGTGGTTATTGCGGGAGAGGATCCTAACGAATGACAATCTGAAGAAGCGAGGATGGTCTAACAACCACTTGTGCAGCCTTTATGATTAAGAGATACACCATTCCATCTCATTGCTACTGGCGCATTTGCACAACACGTCCTATAGGTGTTGATGTGTATGCTACGCGATTTCCTAATGCTAGAGAGGTTGTTAAAGCATGTTATCATGACTGCATGACTTTGAAATCATGTGGAGTGGTTGTTACACTGGCACCGTGGTGTGCTGCAGTAGGGGCAAAATGTGTTATAGAAATTGCATGGGTTAAAGTTGGAAATGTACCTCCTAAGAAGCAATGTGAAAGGAATCTTGTGTATGTCTCCTCTTTAGTTGGGATCCCTCTGGAAGTTGATCTTGCTACTCTAAATTGCCCCGACTTTGTGAGAGTATGCATTGGGTGCAGAGATATTGATTGTATCTCTACTATTAAAGGTAGTACATATGAGTAGTTGTTTCGTTCGTCTCGTTATCTCCCGCCCCGCATGACCACCTCCCCATCAATGTTTTCTCCAACCATTCCGCC
>NC_041383.1:780955127-780962067 GCF_002162155.2 Triticum dicoccoides
CCTTCTATGGTTTTTTCCGTCATCCCTTTCCCCTTTTCCCCATAGATGCGATCACCACCCTGCTCATACCAAAACCTAGAGATGTCTCCCATCGCACGTGTCGCCGCATCAACACCCAATGCACCAGTCGGTCATTTCTTCCCCGCCGCCGACCGATGTAGTCGGATGTTCTGTTGTCGTTGCCACCCCTGCCCTACCCACGATGTCGCCTGCTCTGCTTGTGCCACGGCTCCTCGGACATGTCCATTGTCATGGCCACCAGTCCCCGCCTTGATCTGTCGTTGCCTTAACGAGCCACCCCCTTTCCTAGTCGTGCTGCTACTGATCTCTCCTCCCCAACCCATAGGCCCACGCCACCCCCTTCCGCTTTTCCCTTCCTCCCGCTATTAGCCTCCCTCCGCCACGCGAGGCAGATCAATCGTTGTGGGCGGTGTAGGTGGACGATATGGAGGACCTTCTCGTGCTGGGGAAGGGTGGCTGCCACTGGTGTCAACCGGCAAGATGGGTACCGATAGGGAAGCTGTTGTGACTTCGGGTATATTTGCTTGATTGTTCCTTTTCTTCTTCTTTTTCCCTGGTGGATCGCTTCAATTGCTTAAACTCAACCGCCAGCGGAGAAGAGGGTGCCCTGGATAGGGATGAAGTGCATATGAACATTGAGGCAACTCTAATTGAGAAGGTTGGTGAGCCTGCTAAGAGGAAGCATACTCTTGGGGGGCGCAGTGACCAAATTGTTAAAAATCTCTTGAGGTGCCGTGAAGCTATTGACAAGATATTGATGGGTATCAAATAGTTCCAGGGTAGTTATTGAATTTAATTCATGATGTTCATGGTGTGTTGGTTATAATCAGGTTTACATTTCTGGTGTACATACTATTGTTTCTTTGGTGTCGCATTTGTTCACATTCGTGCACATGAACATTACAGATTCATGTACACATGAATTTGTCTTAGACCAATTGTTATTTTTGTATACCACTTCAGCATTTATGAAACTATTTGAAAAGTCTAAGCTATTCTTGTTATTTCTCCTGTAACATTAATTTAATCCACTATATCTAACCACATTAAAATGTAAAATTTGATTATGACTATTTGCCTGGTGGTGTGGTGCATTATCTCTATTTTTATTTCCACTATGATAACGGAAGTACAAGGATCTGTTGAGTAGAACAAAAGAATGTCTTGTAGAGAAACATATAACCTGGCCTCCTTAAAAAAAAGAAACATATAACTTGTCCTATCTGGCTATTACCTAGCCATATCTCAATATGCTATCAAAAGGGAATATGGTGTTTCATGTAATTTAAAGCCCTCTTTGTCCTTGTACAAAATGCTACAAAAGTACCGAGTACAAGGAAAAGTCCCTTTCTACATCGAGCTCAGATGAGCTCGGGAGAAACAATAACTCGATTTTTTTTTTGAAAATGTTCAAAAAAAATATGATTTTTTATGAAAAACTTTGACAAATGTTCTAAGAGCTTGCAAAATTTCATCACAAAACCACATTGTGGAAGTCACGGCAAAAAAAAAATCAGTGCTCCAAAATGTTTTCGAAAGTAGCATTTTCAAAGTATCAATTTGTTTTTCTGCCATGGCTTCCACAAACATAATTTCATGATGAAACTTTGCAAGCTCTTAGAACATTTGTCAAAGATTGCCATAAAAAATTCAGATTTATTTGAACATTTCTAAATATATTTCAATTTTACTATTCACGCAAGCTCATTTGAGCGGATGCAAAAACTTCACGTCCGTACAAGGAGTGCTTCTTATTTTCCCACAACATGTCTTTTTGCATTGGATTGGCTGCAGATCTAGTTGGCAAGATAAATCAGCATGACATGGATGAAGCATTAAGGGCTTCATCTACGTTTCATGTGCAAGAGTGTAATGGTGCTTCAAATCATTTACTAATTATCTGGTACAATACTACCTTATTTCTTGTAGGCTTTTATAGAAAAAAACTTGTAAATAAGCTACCGCTGTTACAGGAAGTAGTAAAAGATTTCATTGTGTTGTTGCCGCTAGGGATAAAAAGATGGTTGTATGCTTGTCTTTTGAATGCGGGGTGAAGACAAATATCATCTACTTCATGTCATCGTACTCATTGCAATACTTTGTTTTATTTAATACTTTGAGATGCATGTTGGATAGTGTTCTTAGGGTGGAGTATTAGATATAGATGCAATTAGACTACAGTATATAGATTTATGGACGTGATGCTCATATGTTAATTATGCCATGAATATTCATGCTCCTAAATATTGCAATTTAATCGTTGTCAGACTTTCTATACCATGGCTTTTATACATGGTGGACCACGATGAATAATTTTTAGAACATGGTAATTTATGTTTTTGAAACATGGCAAATTTACTTTATGTATCATCGAGTTTTGACCATGGTAGCTTTACGTTATGTAGCATTACCATCTTGAAATTTAGATAATGATAATTACATTTACGGCAAACTATCCACGGCAAACTTACTCATGTTTTTGCCATTCGCAGACTTAAGCTTTATACTACATACCAAAAATTGTTCTCATGGCAAATTTTATTTTTGGATTTGGCCATTGTAAATTTTATTTTTATTTTGAGCACGGCATTTTTATTAATAGGCTACCGTGGCAGGATTTTTCTTTTATAATTAGTATGTCAAACTTTTATATTTTCATGGCAAAAAATATGAATTTTGTCACATCGCAATCTATAAATTTTGTCACATCACAATCTATTAATAGGCTACCATTCCAAAAACTATAAATTTTGTCACACAATCTATAATGCATCCAGAATTGCCATGGTCTTTTTCAGAAAATCTATAAACTAAATTTGCGAAGCATAACAAAAAATATGGAGGCTCATTGATCCACTATCTAGTTTTTGCCAACAATATCATACACAAAAAAATATTCTATGCAATGGTGTGAAAATATTAGGGCCGTTTTTTCCTGATTTTCATAGCAATTTTCTCTCAGTTTTCTTATATATATCCATGTGTAAGAAATCTTGACCAGGCAATTTTCTTGTTATATATAGGGTGGACTATTTCGCGAAATACACTCCTGGGTTCTCCACACCCTTGCAAATAATAAAATTTTAGAAATACCAATAAATAGATAAATAAAATCTGAAATTTGGGTATATCAAACCTGGGTGCCCAATACTACCGTGCAAAGTTTCGTGAAAAATCCTAGATTGGACACGGATACGTTTCCTGGTATTTTTTCACGAAATTTCACACAAAAGTAGATTGGACACTGAAGCTGATACCCCAAGATCTCAGATTTCCTAGTATCTTTTTGAACTTAATATTCATATGGGAGGGGGGGGAGCACCCCGGTGATACAAATCCTGTTCCGGACTATTTCTTCCTTTTTAGACATTTTAGTGGGACACAAGGCATAGCCCTTTTAAGGCTTTCTTTTGGTGTTTGGCGTGAAGTTGTTTTAAGTCATGTCCAGGGGCTTCCCTAGTGTTTTAGTTCGCGCTAACAGCCGCGCTCCATCAAACGAATTCCCAGTGTTTTAGTTCGTGCTAACAGCCGCCCTCCATCAAACGAATTCCCTAGTGTTCATCGAATTAGGAAAAATTTCAACAATTTGGAAAAGTTCATCGATTTTGGAAAAAAGTTCATCCATCTTCAAAAAAGTCTGCTGAATTTATAAAAAGGTTCATTGAATTTGAAAAGAAGTTCATCAATTTTGGGAAAAAGATCATTGAATTTCAAAAAAAAGTTCTTCAAATTGTAAAAATTGTTCATCGATTCGTTAAAAGTTCATCGAATATGAAAATAACAAGAAACGCGACAAAACAAAAAAAAGAAAAAGAAAAGAAATCCAAGAAGAAAAAACCCACGGGAAACCGGGCCAGAAAATCGGATGGAAAATTGGATTGCACACACTAGGGAAAGAAGAAATAGATGACAAGAAGTAACCTGGCATAAGCGTTGCGAGGTCCCAGTTAGTTCTGAGGTCTAATCCGGCACCGCACCCCTATTTTTGAGTTTTTAATAGAAGGAAAAATAAATGAAGATGGGGCCGCACCCAAATCCCGTGCTTTGTTAGTTGCTTCAATTGCCGGTTTGCAAAACCACCCATCAACCATGAATAAAATGTTCGCTGGTGATCGGAGCAGCAATTTCTATTTATTTTTGGGCGCACACCCCTACTCGAATCAGGGCAGGCCGATTTTACCTTCTTTATTTTTCGTTAAAATATCAAAAAACATATATCAAACTCGCAACCTCTAAGGCTCGAGTGATAGGCAGTAACAACAAAGCCATCTTGAAGGTTGTGACTAATCACTTATTTTCTGCCCTTTATTTCTTTCCCAAACAATCTTTTCCCAGTATTTGGGTCAGTTGCTATATGGTTTTATTTAGTTTCTCTTTTTTCTTCTTTTTTTCCTTTATTTCCTTTATTAAATGGAAGAATTTCTTTCAAATTCATGATTTTTGTTTTTCAAAATCAATTAACTTTTTTCTTCAAAATCGATGAACTTTTTCCCAAAATCCATGATTTTATTTTAAAATTAATGAACCTTTCTCAAATTGGTGAACTTTTTTTCCAAATTGATGACCTTTTTTCAAAATCAATGAACTTTTTCAATTTTGTTGACTTTTTTCCAGGTCGTTGAACTTTTTCTCGAAGTTGATGATTTCCTTTTTCAAATTCGGTGATACTTTTTCAAAATCAATGAAATTTTTGTAAAAAATGATGAATTTGTTTTCAAATTTTTTGAACTTTTTCCCCACAATTGATGAACTTTTTATTAAATTTGTGAAGCCTTTCTCAAAACTGATGAATTGTTTTTCAAATTTGATGGACTTTTTTGAAAATGGATTAACTTTTTTTCAAAACCAATGAACTATTTTCAAAATCGGTGAACTCTTTCCATTTCCACAAACTTTTTCCAATTTCTATGAACCATTTTTTCCAATCGTTGCTATTTACAACGTTTTTTAGAATTCTCTTTCAAATTTGTACTTTCTTCTTATAATTTATACAAGGTATATATAATAGATGTTAAAAGGATGTGTTGTGTATGCGTGACAAATTTCAGAATGAAATACCTTGAGATGTGATCTATGCAAAAAGAACAAATTCATCGACTTTTGGGATTTGTCTTTTTTGCACACCCTTCATTCAACGTATTTTCGTCCTGAAAGTTTACACGTGTATGTTATGCCTTCATATATGTCTTTATTTTTTTTGAATTTTTTGAAATGTAAAAATATGAATTTTGAACTTTTTTAAAAAACCGGCCTCCATGAAGGCCGAGCTTCAAAAGAAATTTTCGAGGGTCAATAGCACTGTTTCCTAGTTATGGTTATGGTAATGAGCTGTACCTAATGGTTATTAGCGACTGCTGCAACGCTCGGGCGTGAAGTTCGAATCGAAAGTAATAACAGCTTCGAAAAGAAAGTCCGTTGTGTTTGTGAAAGATGGTTGGGCCATCCCAGGAGCATGACAGTTGCAAGAACTTGGCGCTGAAGGTGCTGTACAGGAGCTCTGATGGGAGCACCTATTCCCAGGACCTGTGTGTGGTTAACCAACAAATGTGCACCCTACCCGCACAGTCTGGAGACCTACTAATCAAGGAGCCCTCGTCCGGGAGCCTCCCAAGGATCACTTGGGGTGGGCTGAGAGCGAGCTTAGGCGCCGCCACGTGTCACGCTCTGGCCCTCCGTTTTTTGTTTTTTGTTTTAATTCTACACACGTTTTCAGCGTTTTAAATGATTTTTTCCTATTTTTTTGGCTATTCGGTTTTCTGCCGGTCGGGGAATAGTGAAAGTAATAACATCTTTTAATTTTTTTCGCTGCGTTTGTGAACCGATGGTTGGGCCGTCCCAGGAGCGCCGCAGTTGCAAGAACTTGGCACTGAACGTGCTGTACAGGGGCTCTGATGGGAGCGCCTATTCCCTGACCTGCGAGTGGGTAACCAACAAAATGCACCCTACCCGCACAGTTGGAGAGCTATTAATTGAGGAGCGCTCGTTCGGAAGCCTCCCAAGGGTCACTTGGGGTGGGTTGAGAGCGTGCCCATCCGCCATCACGTGTCACGCTCTGGGCGCTCCCTCTGGATGTTGTTTTTTTTGCACACGTTTTCGGCTTTTCATATGGTATTTTCTCACAAAAAATATCAGCTTTTCGGTTTTCTACCAATCTTTCATAGCTTTTTGACAAAAAGATTGGAAAAAAAAGTTTTGCTAAAAAACACTTTCTTTTTCTTTGGCTGGAGGCATGGTTTTGCTTTCGCGAGAGACACGGTTTTGTTTATACGAGAGGCATGTCTGTACCTCATGGAAATGAAAAAAAATGTATTTTCTTTTATCTTTTTGCTTTCACGAGAGGCACGGTTTTGCTTCCGCGAGAGTCACGGTCGTGCCTCTCAAAAAATGGCCTTCGAAAAGTAAAAAAAAATGGTCCCGATGTGGTTTTTTCGTCCGGTTTTTTTGGAAAAAAATTCGTCAAAACCTATCAACAAGTTTTGAAGATGTTGACGCGAGGAATCTAATGCTGAAAATGGTTCGAGATTTGGACGCATGGTTTAAGAGATAAAATTGTTTGAATAAACGGATCTATGAAAAAAAGGGAAAACTTACAAGTTGCGACAAGTGGCACACATGTAGCGCATCACTTCTCGCAACCTAGGGAGGTACGAGCAACGGAGGAGGCCGCCCACCAGTTCAGTCTCCTACCCCAAGGGCGAGAATGCACAGTTTGTTCAGTCAGATCTTTTGGGGGATCAGATCAAGAAGAATACAGAGGAACTGGAGCATAGGTTGATCGTCGACAACCAGCACGAGCATGGTAGCAGCACCGTCAAGGTGGTGGCCATAGTTGGCCAGGGCGGCATAGGCAAGAGCACCCTCACCAAGAAGGTATTTTGCACACGAGGCCATCAAGGAGGAGTTCAAAATCCAGATATGG
>NC_041383.1:780962469-780969140 GCF_002162155.2 Triticum dicoccoides
ACAATCATACCAAGGATGAGCCCATACTTGTGGGAGTGATCTTTTGGAAGAACTACTGCTCAATTAGTGATTTCACACAGTTTGTGCTGGCACATGACGAGCGCGTGCGCCTCTTTTTTCATTGCGTTTTTTGTTTTTGCCTTTTCCTTTAGTTTTGGCTTTTTGATAGAAATAATCGTGATTCCAAAAAAATCTGATTTTGTAAAATGTCTATGAATTTGAATGTTCCTCAATTCGGCCTTTTCTTATTCGAAAAATAAAATGTTCATCATTACAAAAAAAAGTTCTCGAAGTTGAAAATTTTGTTCGTCAATTCAAAAATATTGGTGAAATAGAAAAAGTTCATGAATTCCAAATACGTTTTTGAATTAAAAAAATTGTTTACCAATGTTCATGAATTCAAAAATGTTGGTGAACTAACAAATGTTCATGAATTCAAAAATGTTGGTGAACTAACAAATGTTCATGAATTTCAACATACACTTATGAACTCAAATATATTTACTAATTTTCAAATATCCATGAGTTCACAAAATGTTCAAGACTTTCACAAAGTTCAAAAAAGTTCATGAATTTCAAAAAAATGGTCATGAGTTAAAAAATGTTGACAAAAGGAATAATGCTTGCGAGTTTAAAAAATGTTCACAAATTTCAAAAAGAATCATAATGTTCAAAAAATAATTGTGAGTTCCAAAACTATTTGTGAGTTTAAAAAATGTCCACTCAATAGAAAAAGTTCACGAGTTTGAAAAATGTTCATGAATTTGGAAAAGGCGTTCATTAATTCAGAAAATCTTCACAAGTCAAAAATATTTGTGTGTTTAATAATTTTTTGTGAATTTCAAAAATAGTACTCAAATTCATAAAAATGTTCACAATTATGAAAAATTTTCATGCTTTTGAAAAAGCTCATTCTTTTTGAAATTATTCAGGATTTCAAAAAAAAATGATATTTTTTGTTAAAAATGTTAAATTTGAAAAAAGGAAAAAATATAAAAGAACAGAAAAGAAAAGGGAAAATAGAAAATGAAAATGAAAACGAAAAAGCAAAAGAAAAATGAAAAATGAAAAATGAAAAGACAAATAATGAAAAAAAGTGAAAGAACACCCACAAGAAAGAAAATGCAGAGAGAGAGAGAGAGAGAGAGTAATGGGCATGCCATTCCTTTGGGTGGGGGTGCGCGTTTGGTTGCTATCCCCCGACCCGCACAAGAAATAGGATTTGCTGTTGGGGATGACTATCAGATCAAACGTCAGATGGCATTTCCTATTCGGCACTTCAAGTGCCGGTTACAACAGGTTTTGCAAACAGGCGCACACCCTTTCTTCTGTGTTGTGCCGGCCCATCTTCCTTTTTTCCGTTTTTAACACCGAAAACTACGCGCCTGGTGTGTAAAACCGGCAACCTCCTGGTTCTTGGTTACTTGTGATAACCATCTCATGTGCTCACCTACATTGTCTTCTTTCTTCTTTTTATTTTCTCATGTTCTTTTTTCTGTTCTTATTGGAACGGTTTTCTTCCGGTTTTTTATTCTTTTCTTTTTATATTTTTGTTTCACTTTAGTTTTCGAAAGTGATTGATTTTTTTAAAATCTAATAACCTTTTCCAAATCAATGACTATTTTATAAAAAAATGATGAATTTTTTAATTTGACGAATTCTTACAAATCAATGAAGTTTTTTCAAAATAAACGACCTTTGTTTAAACTTGATGATTTTTCTTTTCAAAATTAATGAAGTTGGTTACAAAGTTGAATGACTTTTTTAAATTGATGAACTTGTTTTAAAATTGAATAAACTCGGACAGAGGGAGTAAGGGTTCACAGTAGCTGGCCCATAATCACCTCTTTTTAGGGATGGCCCATCAACACTACACCCTGCAGGTGCCGCTTCCCCTGTTTGCCACGATGCCGAGTCGAGTCACGTGAACCAATGCAGCGCCGCATTTGCCGCACGCGCGATCGCGGCCATTAACCGGGCGCCATGCACGCCTTCGCGCGCGCGCCGCGTTCCCGTCTCCAGGCGTTCCTCGTCCTCTCCCCCCTCTCCCGACTGGAGAGAAACGGGCCGCCGGCATGGAGTCGTCGTCGGCGGACTCGTCGCCCACGAGATCATGGGGCCTCAAGGAGCAGCGCACCGTCTACCTCCGCTGGTTCTACCTCGCCGACGACGGTTCGTCCCATCGATTTGGTTCCGACGTCGATTTGTGGGCGGATTTCGCTGACTTTGGTTGGAACGATGTTGTGGATGGCTGTGCCTGTGCGCGCGGACGGCAGACGCGGACGGTCGCCTGACTGGGAAGGACGCCCTCAAGTTCTTCGCCATGTCCAAGCTCTCCAGGGAAGACCTCAAGCAGGTGAAGGACATGTGTTCTCTCCTTCATGCACAATCACCTTCACTTTTTTTTTCTGCTGAATTTTCATCACACGGAATCTGTACCTCTGTTACCAACACACACATTTTTTCCCATTGGATCTTGCCACTTCAGGTATGGGCGATTGCTGATTCAAAACGTCAGGGTTATCTTGGATTCGCGGAGTTTATGACCGCAATGCAGGTTTGTCCATGGTACCGGTACCGGTGTACTTTTATTTGGTATCCGCATCTGCGTATGTTGACATGTTCTTGCAACCGATATGATTATGATCATGCGTTAAAACTTACAATGGATGGGAATGTGCAGCTGGTTTCTCTGGCACAGGCAGGGCAAGACATAAGCCAAGACACCCTTGCACATGCAGGTGTAGCTGATAGATACATGTTACTCGCCAATTTCAATCGACTTATCGAAGAAAACTATTGGCATACTTACTGTTTCCTTTTGCTTCAGATTTGGCGAGCCTGCAGCCTCCGGCAATGGAAGGTCTGGAGAAGAAACTAGTATGTCTACGTTAATCCATATGTTTCATCATCTGCAACAGAGTAGATACTTTTTTCTCACTCAAACTTCTTTGTATCTTTTCCATCCTCGAAGAAAAAGAGTGCGGCACACAAGAGCAGCTCCGACCTCACTGGTACGAGTTGTTAGTTGTTTACATGGCTATTTAAGTGCAGACTATAGAGTCGAGCGGATTTTTTTTTCCATTTAGCCCGCAGGCTAATTCTGGTTGTTATTCTCGCTGATCACGCAGCGTACCATCCAGTCCAAACGTCTCTGTCAGCTAACTGGTTTAACTCGAAGTCGGGAAAGAAGGTACATCAGCGAGCTGTGTGCAGGGCTGCAGATGATCTGTTGGTTTATTATCGCTTGAAGTACTGCATCACGATAAATATTTTTTTCATTTTGCAGATAGCGATGAAATCAGTCACCTCGATAATCGATGGACTAAAGAAAGCATACATTGAGAAGTTGAGGCCTCTAGAAAAAACTTACCAATATAATGACTTTGTTTCACCTTTGCTGGTGAGTCTTCGCCTGGCTTAATGAGTTTCTCTGATTTGCTCTTTAGAAATTCTATAACTTCAGGGACAAATTCACGTGCTTAACATACCATAATAGTTTCAGTAACAAGTATTTGAAGTTATCTTATTTGTAGACTAGCAGTGATTTTGATGCGAAGCCAATGATCATGCTATTGGGTCAATACTCAACTGGAAAAACCACATTCATAAAGCATTTACTAAAGACAGGTTATCCAGGTAAGCAAGATGGGTTGTTGCTCCTTCCCTTTCCTCCTGTCGGTAAATAAGATTTGAGAATCGGTTGTAGTACCTTTTCTTTTGCATCTCTTCCTTTCTTGACTATCATTTAATAGCATCGCTGATATTACTTTTGTAGGTTCTCATATTGGACCGGAGCCTACGACCGATAGATTTGTTGTTGTTACTGTAAGTTCCCCATGGAGATGTCGATGTCTTGGCCTAACCTTGGTTTATGCCAGTTTGAAATATTTTATCCCGGTAGATATCTTCCACACCCACTTTGATGATGCATTTTTCCACTACTCCAGACTGGGCCAGATGAAAGATGCATCCCTGGAAACACAATTGCGGTGCAAGCTGACATGCCATACAGCGGCTTGTCGGCGTTCGGAACGGCGTTTTTATCCAAGTTTGAGTGCTCTCAGATGCCTCATCCAGTACATATACTCTCTCACGCCCAGTATTTACCTCACCATTTTCTGTAGCTTGTAGGAAATAACTAACAGTATTGAGGTTCATTTTGTTTGCCAAGTTACTGGATCACATTTCCTTCGTGGACACTCCCGGAGTGTTATCAGGGGAGAAGCAGCGAACGCAACGCAGCTACGATTTCACCGGAGTCACATCGTGGTTTGCGGCCAAGTCTGACCTCATCCTTCTCCTGTTCGATCCCCATAAGCTCGACATCAGCGACGAGTTCAAGCGTGTGATCGGGTCGCTGCGCGGGCACGATGACAAGATACGCATAGTTCTCAACAAAGCTGACCAAGTTGACGCACAACAGGTGAATGAGTGTACCTCAAATAAGTTTTTGAGCATATTCCACTTTTGTCCTTTATTCCTGAAACAAGAGGAGTAGGCATATTTGAAGTTTTCATATCTCAAGTGGCAGCAGATAGAATAACCAGGTTGGTTGAAGCAAAGGTGCAATAATGGACATATTGATACCCCTTGAAGGTTTCATATCTAAGATTTAGATAATAAAGGATATTTAATTATGCTGATTGAAAGCAACTGATATCTCCAGTGAAAGCAAGTACGCGACAATGTACATAAACTTGTTGGATGGTTTCATATCCAAGTGTTAGATAACAGAATATCTAATGAAGCTCATCATCGAAAGCAACTGATATCAGTTTTACACCTGTTTTTCGGATACGAAGTTTTCCATATCACAAGTGGCAGCAAATGAGGTATCCAAGTTGACTTTAAGCAATTAATAACTCTTGTTTTGACTGAATGTTTTGAGCAGCTGATGAGGGTCTACGGAGCACTCCTGTGGTCGCTGGGGAAGGTCCTCAACACGCCGGAGGTCATGCGTGTCTACATTGGGTACATCCATGGATCAATATTCTGATGCAACAGTAGTATCATCGTCAATGATTACACTAAATTATGTAACATTTAACAATGTAGCATCATCGTCAATGATTGCACTAAATTATGTTTGCAGATCGTTCAACGACAAGCCGATCCGGGAGACGGCAGCGGGGCCGCTGGGATCGGAGTTGTTCGTGAGGGAGCAGGAGGACCTCCTCTCGGACCTCAACGACATCCCGAAGAAGGCGTGCGACCGGCGGATCAACGAGTTCGTGAAGCGGGCGCGGTCGGCCAAGGTGCACGCGCACATCGTGGGGCACCTCAAGAACCAGATGCCGGCGCTGATGGGGAAGGCCAAGGCGCAGCAGAAGCTGCTGGAGACGCTGGACGAGCAGTTCGCCAAGGTGCAGAAGGAGATGCACCTGCCGCCGGGCGACTTCCCCAGCGTCGACGAGTACCGGGACACGCTCAGCGCCTACAACTTCGACCGCTTCGAGCGGCTCCATACCAAGATGGTCAAGGACGTCGACGACATGCTCGCCTACGACATCCCGGACCTCCTCAAGCAGTTCAGGAACCCCTACGAGTGAACTGAAGGACAAATGCAAAATATGTAGATCGCAAAGGCAGAACACCCGAGTTTCTGAGCGTTCATTGAGCTTGAGGTGTATGTATGTTAACTTTGATCACCGCGCTTCGATGAACTATAAAAGCATCAATCGATCTGTAATTTACATGACCTTGTTGGTGATGGACAATGTCACGCTGATCAGCTAAAGAAGACAATGCCGGCCACACTGATTGGCAATGGGCTAACATGGCTCGTAGTTGGAGGTCCACGGCGTGGGATGATGGCGGCGGCATGGAACAACTTTGGCCGCTTCTCACCCGATGATCTGGAGGATGAAGGCGATGACGATGACACGTTGCGTGCATCCCTCACCCCACACACCATGCTGCAGGAGATATGCCTAGTCTGTTGTCCATGTTTTTACTGGGTTTTTCTGGCTCGTTTTCCTTCCTTTTCAACGTGTATAAAGTTGTAGAGCGAGCTGCTAGTTTCTGATAAATGATACTCTTACGTAGTACTATTTGGGAGCTTTTACTAAACGACAAATCTATCCACCAGTCGACTGGTGGTTTGCGACAGGCACGTACGATCGTTTTTTTTTCCTTCGATCTTTCTTTTCTTCTCTGGCGTGTAAAAAGAGTTTCGGAAAAATAGTGCCACTGCTAGATTCAAACACACAACCTGTCGGTTGCGGCCATGACGCATTACCAGCTGAGCTAACCACCTATTTTTGTTTCATTTGTGGGTTAGTTTGTATTTCTACCTTAGTAAATGAGAACGAGAAAGAAAGGCCACAACACCTTTGATGAGGAGACAAAACCATTTGCTCCAAGTTTTTTAAAGGGCCGATGCAACGTGTTTTGTACTCCACTTGTCTCTTTTTTGTAGTGATGAATGTTTTCTAGAGAAATAAATGTTTCACTCCTATAGAATTCAAACAACGGTCTTTTTCTCATTTGTGATATCTCGGTAAATTCTTTGGTAATGAGATTGATAATTATATGTACCAAAATCTGATAGCTTATGTACAAATATCGTCATAACTTTTTTTACAAAAAAAACTAATGTAAACATACACTCGATAATTTTTTTGTATGAATAGTATGGTAACTCACACATCGCATATCTGATAACTTAT
>NC_041383.1:780969672-781027557 GCF_002162155.2 Triticum dicoccoides
ATAACTTATGGACCCCAGTCCTGATAACTTTGGTACGGGGGTGGGGGTGGGGGGGGGAGTTGACGAAACATCCCTTCGGTAACTTTTTGCGTGAATAGTATAGTAACTCACACATCGCACACCTGATGACTTATGTACCCCAGTCCTGATAGCTTTGGCATGAGGAGGGTGGGGGGGCGGTAACATTTGTGTGAATAGCATGGTAACCCACACGTTTGCAGACATGATAAGTTATTTACCCCGGTCCCGGTAACTTTGGCGAGGGGGTTGATTAAATATACCCACGGTAACTTTCATGTTAATAACACGGTAACTCACGCCTCGCAGACCTGATAACTTGTATACCCTGGTCCTGATAACTTTGGGGACCTAGGTGGGGGAGGGAGGGACATCATGAAATATACCCCCGGTAACTTTTATTGATGAAGTGATTTTTTTTCCAGAAAAATAGCTTTCTTTTTTCTTACGACAGTAGTAAGAAAGAGTTTAAAACAATTTCGTTGTTGAACTAATGAACAACAAACTAGGTTGGCGTGATGGTTGTTGGGCTTTGTACTTGGGCCTATCCTTTCCACCCCGACGCAGGTTCGAATCCTGTGTAGGTAATTTTTTTTCGCATTTTTAATTATGGTGCAATAAATCGATCGCGAGGAGCACGGGAATAGCGGGTGGAGCGTTGTTTCCCCTGTCGAGGGGATCGTGCGGATCTGTCGCTAACGACCAGTCGACTGGTCGTTAGCAGGGGCGAATCTAGCTAGTAGCCTGTGGGGGCGAATGCCCCCACTCGTTTTCTCAGCCCACTTATACTTGGGTCATAATACCAAGCGTTGCCCCCGCTCAGGCTAATAGATTTGCCCCCACTCAATTATTTTTTCTGTTAAAATTCAAAGCCCATGTATGAGAAATGAATGGCTTACAAAACCAGCCCATTAGATACAACCCAATACGAGGAGGCTGCCTACTCGAATCAATGGAAGCACATCCTATATACTTAAGAAGTTCACCCCCACTACTTGATTTATCTCAACATGCAACATAGACACATCAGCACCCAATCACAGGCATCCACGTCACACTTAAGCAGTCCCACGCAGCCCACCTTCTCAGACCATTTTCCTGTAAAGAAAAACACTTAAGCAGTCCCACGCAGCCCACCTCCTGAGGTCATTTTCCTGTAAAGAAAAAACGAAATCTCCCCAGCGGCCACGCCTCATGCCTTGCCCCCTCGCGATTTCCTACCGCCGCCAGCCTCTCATGCCTCTGGTCCGCTCCGGATCCTCCTCACGGCGGCGGCGGAGCTCCGGATGCGGCCCGGCCATCACGGGGCGGCGCTCCGGCGCGGCCCGACCATCCCATCGCCCGCCCAAGTTCCTCGGAGCCACCTCCTCATCCCCTCCCCCCACTCCGGATCCTCCTCACGACGGCGTCTCTCCGGACGCGGACGCGGCCATCCCATCGCCCGCCCCAGTTGATGCGACCATCGCCGCCGCCACCTCCTCCCCCGCCTCCTCGCCACTGTCGCCATGGCCATGGCCTGACGGGAGCATCCCCGAGCAGCACCTCCTTCCCCGCCTCCACGCCACCGTCGCCCTGGCCATGGGGAGTTCCTCGCCCGTTTAGCACTGGTCCCTCCCCCCGCCTCCTGCCGACGCCATGGCCATGGCCTGACGGGAGCTCGCCTTCCCCGCCATGGCCAACCTCCGGTAAAGAAGCTCGACGTGCCTATCAATGGCCCAGTTCCGGTGAGCATGTCTTCCTGTAAAATTGGGATTGTGATTGTTTGTTGTTCATCTGATGCCTATGATTTTTAGTGCTTCCATTCACTTCCCAGGTGGGTTGCTCCGAGTTGCTTAGTAGCTTACCTTCAATCGTTGGGTCAACGCATCTGCAGATGAAGGTACCATCCTACTGTGTTTTTTTTCGTTTGCTGACTCGAACCTACATATCCCACTGCTTCAAACTATTTGCAGCCCAATGCTCCAAATGGCCCACACTAAAAATAAGAAAAAAAAACTCCTTATGTAATTGATGGTTGACGCTCCATTTCCTCTCTCCACCAAGAAACTGAAGAAATTAATGATTGATGCTCCACTTACTCTGCCCACGGTCTGCAGAAGAAACTGAAGAAATCCCCTATAAAGTCTGTCCCACCTCAGCTCATCCTTTTCACATCATCTTCCAGCATGGGTGGACGTCTACCATAAGGTGTTC
This sequence comes from Triticum dicoccoides, assembly GCF_002162155.2. NCBI lineage: Eukaryota > Viridiplantae > Streptophyta > Magnoliopsida > Poales > Poaceae > Triticum > Triticum dicoccoides. The sequence continues at coordinate 780,971,884 of NC_041383.1, forward strand.
ATAGTGCTTCCGCCGGTGAGCAACTCTCTCCTCTCTCCATGCCATTCCCTCTTTGACATATTGCTGATTGAGTCAAAAATTTGGACTTTTCAGGTGCTGCTCACTTCAATCATCTTGGTTATTCTTCCCTTGCTGATGCCCACGTGCCTCATGTTCACCCAGTGCTACTCCTAAAATTTGGTATCTTTCCCTATTCTGGATTTTCATTAATATGCAATTTTTTAAACTTGATTCAATGCATAGCCTTGCATTTTAATTCCTTGCCTATTATGGATTTTAGTTTGCCTCATCCAAGTAGTTTGCTTGATTCAATATGTGCCCTTACATTTCAATTCTATGTGGAACAAATAAACAAAAGTGTCTTCCGTTTTGCCCTGCATTCAACTATTCCCACTCCCATGGGTTTCTTAGGGTTGTCGAGAACCGTCGCAGGCGTTTGGATGTAATCACTAGAAACAGGAGCCGAGGAAATGAAGCATCAACCACATCGATGTCACATACACATAATCAGATATTTGCCCATAAACGTAAGCTTTTGCCTAAATTAATCCATGTTCATGTGTCCAAGTTCAGTGATCATTTGCGTTTACAAAAAAACCTCTTTTTGTGCCTCATCTTTCAGGAACTATATTTGAACCCTTAACTCTTGGAGGCCCCCAGTGTTCTTCCCAACATTGTGGTGCTCTCTTTTGGTATGACGAGCGTGTACGCAGAGAAAGGCATACTCAAAATCCAACATATAATTTGTGCTGCAAAGGAGGAAAAGTTTCCCTCCAGCCATATCATCCTCCTCCTCAACCTCTATTGGATTTACTTCACAGAATAGTTCACTCTCAAGCCACTTCTTTTATCATATTCGTCAGTACAATACCATGTTTGCCATGACTTCAATGGGAGCTAAAATTGATGAGTCCATAAATGACGGCCGAGGCCCATACGTTTTCAAGATCAGTGGCCAAGTCTGCCACCGTGTTGGTTCATTGAGACCATCTACAGGGCAGAGACCAGAATATGCACAATTATACATATTTGATACAGAGTGTGAGGTTTCAAACAGAATAAATGTTGCCTCATCTTCGCGCACCGCTTCATCTTCGCGCATTGCTTCATCTACACGCACTTCATTCCAAGCTAATGAAGGCATTGTTCAATCCCTCATAACAATGTTGAACACACATAATCCCATTGTGAAACTATTTAGAACAGCAAGTCAAAGATTACATGGCAATGATTCTGACCATTTATACATCAGAATATATGGCAAACCTGATGCCCATGGAGATATCTATAGTGCTCCAGTTGCATCCGAAGTTGTTGGATTAGTTGTTGGAGATTTAGGGTCTTCTGATGTTGGACGAGACATTATAATAGAAGATCATTCATCACCGTTACAACAGATCAATGAAAAACACTGCAAGTTTATGTCCATGCAATATCCTCTTTTATTTCCATATGGAGAGGATGGTTATCACGATGAGCTTATGTGCCTTCCAGTGTCAAATGCATCAAATCAACGCCAAAAAGTCAAAATGCTAGAATATTATGCATATAGGTTACATGATAGGCCAAATGACTTCAACACTCCATTACGATGCAAAAGGTTAACACAAGCTTACTTTGTGGATGGCTATTGTTCTGTTGAAACCTTTCGTATTGCATTCTACCGCAAGCCTAGCTTTCAACGGAAATACAGATCATCATCATTTAGTTGTTTAGCAGATTCTGTGTCAAAGGGTATTACATCAGGTTCTTCTGTTGGCCAAAGGATTATATTACCTTCCTCATTTACTGGAGGCCCTCACTACTTATACCAAAATTACCAAGACTCATCGCTATTTGTAGAAAATATGGTTTCCCAGATCTGTTTGTCACGTTCACATCAAATGCTACTTGGCCTGAAATTAGAGAGGCTCTATCATCCATTCCTGGTCAAGAACCATCTGACCGTCCAGATATTGTCAACCGGGTATTCAAAATGAAGCTTAATATTCTAATGGATGATATTAAAAAGAAACAATTCTTTGGACCCATAAACGCAGGTAATAAGCGTTCTCTTAAACTTATATTCCCTTCTCTCAACATAGTTTGCTGCCGGTTATTAAACATGTTTTACATTCCTGTAGTTATCTACACAGTTGAATTCCAGAAACGTGGACTCCCACATGTTCATATAATTATATGGTTAGCCAAAGAAGCACCTTTAGATGCACAGAAGATAGATTCCTATATTTCTGCTCAGTTACCAGATCCTGTAAAAGATCCAATAGGATATGAGGCTGTTTCTTCTTTTATGGTGCATGGCCCTTGCGGCCCTCTCGGCCAGTCGTCACCATGTATGTCAGAAGGAAAATGCACAAAATTTTACCCAAAGGAGTTCTGTGAGCAAACAACTATATGGGAGAATGGTTTCACAGAATATGCTCGACCAAACAATGGAATAACAGCTACAAAAAATAATGTTGACATTGACAATAGATTCATAGTTCCTCACAATTGGACCTGGTGGTTAAGTACCAAGCTCACATAAATGTAGAGAAGGTTAACCATGATGGTATGCACAAATATCTTTTCAAGTATGTCACAAAGGGATTTGATTGTGCTAGAATTGGCCTCCACGGCAAGTCTTCAACATCAGCCTCATCAACTGAAACTGTTAATGAAATTGATAATTATTTAGAGTGTCGTTGTGTGACACCAAATGATGCTGCTTGGCGGTTGCAGCAATATGATATTCACCATACAGACCCTTCCGTAGAAAGGCTCCCTGTTCATCTTCCTCTTGGGAACAATGTAATTTATTCGGAAGATGATAATCTGGAACAGGTTATTGAAGACCCCAAAAATGTGACCACTAAACTCACTGCATGGTTAGATGCTAACATGCAACACCCTGAAGCTCGACAATACACGTACATAGAATTTCCAGAATATTGGACATGGCACTAGCAAGGGAAATATTGGGATCATCGTCGAGGTCCTCAAAAAAAATTGGCCGAGTGGCACATGTCAACCCTTCACAAGGAGAGCCTTTCTATTTGCGAATGTTGCTGAACATTCGTAGAGGTCCAACCTCCTTCGCTGATATCAAGACTATATCAGGACAAGAATACCCTACATTTCGTTCAGCATGTGAAGCTTTAGGCCTCCTAGGTGATGACCAAGAGTGGTCCAAGCATTAAAAGATGCGGCTCAGTGGGCATTACCATTCCAATTACGTCAGCTTTTTGTTACCCTTTTGCTTTTTTGCAATGTAACAAATCCTATCAAGCTTTTTGAGGAGCATGCATCAATGATGTCTGAAGATATAGCACATCGGTTGAATCTTCATCCTTCTCAGTTGAGCAGTTCGTCACTAGATTCGTACGTGACATCCTGTCTTCTCATTGAGCTGGATAAATTGCTGAAGGATTCTGGGTATTGCTTATCACATTTTAGTTTGCCACTGCCAGATGATATAGGAAATGCTTCTGCACAAAATAGGCTTTTGCTGGATGAGCTTACCTATGACATTCCAAACATGACATCCACTTTGAATGATAATATTCCAAAGCTAAACAACAACCAGAAGGATGTATTTCATGCTATCTATAATTCTGCCATAAATAATGAAGGTAGAACATTCTTTGTTTATGGATATGGAGGGACTGGTAAAACTTTCTTATGGACTACCCTACTTTATTCTTTACGAAGTCAAGGGAAAATTGCATTGGTAGTAGCATCCTCAGGAATTGCTTCTCTATTGCTCCCGGGAGGTCGAACACCACACTCCCGTTTTAAAATTCCTTTGGAAATTTCAGAGAATTCAATGTGTACCATAAAGAAAAATACACACCTGGCAGAACTTATTCAAAATACATCTCTTATAGTTTGGGATGAAGCACCAATGAATCATAGATATTGTTTTGAAGCACTAGACCGCACTCTCAGAGATATAATGTTAGATAGTAGACCTAATGCCGAAGACATGCAGTTTGGAGGTATCACTGTAGTTCTTGGTGGGGATTTTCGGCAAACACTACTAGTGATAAAAAATGCAACCAAGCAACAGATTTTGAAATCTTCCATTGTTAACTCTTATTTGTGGAACAAATGCACACTTCTACAGTTGAATGAAAATATGAGGCTCACCTCAGGGTGTCTCTCCATCTCCAGGAGAGAAAAACTACAGAATTTTGCTGACTGGCTCTTACGAATTGGAAATGGCATTGAGCCTTTTGTTCCTGTTCCAAATGAACCCAATAGCATATTTATACAGATCCCACAATATCTCCTTTTGTCCCCAGATTCTAGAAATATAGATGGATTGATATCATTTGTCTACAACTTAGGCTGTGAGTCAACTAACAATACATCATATTTGTGTGATCGTGCAATTCTTGCACCTGCGAATGATGTCGTTTCTAAAATAAATACAAGAATGATTTCTCGGCTAGCAACAAGTGAAATGTCATATTATAGTTCAGATTCAATTGATGATAGTTGTCCTAATCATTCTACTCTAGAAGCATTATATCCAGCAGAGTTGCTAAACACCATTGACATACCTGGACTTCCGGACCATATACTGCATTTGAAAATTGGTGTTCCTATAATGCTACTGCGTAATCTTGATCCATCAAGGGGACTTTGTAATGGCACTAGACTCATTGTTACACAACTGACTGGACGTGTCATTGAAGGAGAAATCATAACAAGGAAGGCTATAGGTTCAAGAGTGTATATTCCTCGAATTGTCACTACGTCATCTCAGTCTAAGTGGCCTTTCAAATTGAGGCGTCGCCAGTTTCCTATTCGCCTTTCATATGCTATGACAATAAACAAAAGTCAGGGGCAAACACTAAACTGAGTTGGTCTCTACTTGCCATCTAATGTCTTCTCACACGGTCAATTATATGTGGCATTTTCAAGAGTTACATCACCAGACGGCTTGCGAGTTTTGATTGAAAATAGCCCAGTTTCTTATGAGCATTGCACACATAATGTAGTATATGCCGAGGTATTCAGTCAAATTAATACACATAGAAGCTAAAACAGCTAGGTATTTATCCACTCAAATTTATGTTAACAAGTATGTAATACAATTTTTCTGCATGCCATCATTTTTCTCCTAACATTCTTATTCATTCAGATCCATCTCCCCTATGGAGTCAACTACGAAACTTAAAGATATTACAGTGGGACAGCAAAACTGTAAGGTCTTTGCATGGGTAATAAGACTTTGGGATGCTATAAATACGAATCCAAGATATGGAAATGCTTTGATCAGCATTGATGGCATTCTCTTGGATGAAGATGTGCGTCCATTTTTATAGTTACCTATTTAACTTTACACAATAGCATTGTTATTACAAATCATTTGATTGCTTGAAATTTTGCAGGGATCCATGGCACAAATCAGTGTGCCTAAAAAATTAGAAAAACAATTTCGTGGGTTGCTATCTCAAGGATCTGTCTATATTATTTCAAATGTTGCAGTTATCGATATCAGAAGCAAATCATATGTCTATCGCCATCAGAATTATATGCTGCAATTCAAACAAGACACAAAGGTCCATCCGCTACATTCAAGAGGTGCAGATATACCTACACTTTCGTTCGACTTTTGCCCATTTGATCAGCTGCCACAAAAAGCAATTGATTCCAAGCCACTCCTAGGTAACATATATAATGTGCTTGACTTATCTATCTCTTAACCACTATACTTCAATGTATAGCGACTTGCATACTTGAACCTTTTAGATGTGATAGGAGTAATATGTGATGTTGGTCCATATGACTATGCTAGCCAAACATCTCAGCACAAACTTCGGAAGATCAAAATTCGCAACCTAGAGTATGTCTTCATTGCTGCTCCTGTCATTCGACTTTTTTATCTTAATAACCTGTTCCCCTCAGAATGTCTATACCTTAATTTTCCAGAGAACAAACACAAGAATTAGTTCTATGGGGCCAACATGGAGAATCATTTGATGAAGAAACAGTACTTCAAAAATCTCAAGAAGGAATTGTAATAGGCATTTTTGCTGGTGTAACTGCAACTCTGCAAAGGTTTACAGGTAACTTATAAAAAAACCTTGCTCAAAAAAATAATAAACATATTTATTTAAACATCCTATTAACAACATAAGTTTATAGGTATGATACAAGGATCCTCAAGTTCTGCGACACAAATATATCTTGATCTTGATATACCTGAAGTTCAAAAGTACCGCACCAGGTTCTCTCTTTCTCACTCTTGCGCATACAGAATTTATGTTTAACACTACAACAAACTAATATTTTATATGAAAAACATTTGAAGCTATCAATGGAAATGCCCAACTCTACAAAAGCATCTCCCTCAGGTCAAACAAGTCTCTCCACTTGAAGCAGCAGGCAAACTATACACCATTGAAGAAATATCTAATCTTCCAGCGTCATCTTTTCAGGTGAACACTTTCTCACGCAGTTCACTTTTTTCTGCCTCGCCATTTAAAATAAAATAGATTATTGATACTTTATCTTTTTTTGTGTCATAAGGGAGGAGCAACCTTCAGCACTATCACAAAAGTAGCATCCATTATACCGTCAGTCAAATGGTACTACAAAGCATGCAAGCGTTATGGAAAAGGATATAACAACATGACAGATACCCCAACATGTGGCTGCCAATTTCCAGTTCCATGCCCAATGTATTATATATCTTCCTAAAATCTAATACTTAAATAATTAAATTTTTTTATCGTGTCACTAACAACTATACCATGCTTCAGGTACAAACTTCCCCTTACACTAATAGATAACTCGGGGAGTTTGGATGCAATTGCTTTCGCTAGAGTAGCCGAAGACTTAGTTGAGCGTCATGCTGATCATGTTTCAATGAGTATGAAGATAGAAGCTACAGATCATGTGCTTACCCTGGATAAGGCCATTGGTAAAGAAAAGTTATTCTACATAGGAATGAACACTGATTCGTCTGCCAAGTACCCTATAAATTATGTCCTGAAAAAAAGTTTCTCTGTCAACAATACTGAATCAACACATGTTCCACATGCTCCGAAGGTAATCAACTTCTTACATATTCATTACCTTCATATATCATGATTATTAACATAACGTCTAAAGCTTTTTCAGTCAGGCGAGGGTACAACCACCAATGATAATACTCTTGCAACTCATAAGCCAATGTCTATCAGCATAAAAGAAAGCGAAAATAGGTAATGCTTCATAAACTTTCATAGTTATTAAACTCCTATCTCTAATTATAATGTACTGCCAACTTGGAGTTTAAACATCTCTCTTATTGCTTCTCCATTATATGACTGCCACAATGATGCTTTTATGTGAAATTCCAAATGGAATTGAATGTTAGTCTTTTTCCCTTCTGCATTAGGTTTAGTAAATCAAATGCTTTCTCTTTTATATATGTTGCTACATGTAATCTTTCATAAACCTACATCTTATTGTATTCCTTTGATCAAGACTACTTTACATCTATGATGTACATTACAATCAGGATCAACACAAAAAGAAGAATTGATTTTACTGAGGGTGATACCGACAAATCTAACAGGTATGCAAACACTCACAAAAACTTAGAGCACCATGGTTCTCCAATAACTACATAAGGCACATACAAACTTCCTGGTAGCATTTAGAAGTAACCATTAACAATAATTAAAGTACACAGTAATACAAATCACATAAATCGATATAAAAAATGGAACAAATTTTCTAAATGCAGCTCAAAGGATATTCTCTTGCCCAGTTCATTTTCTATTTTGATTCATGCTTTATTACTTTCAATATCTGATATAACAAATTTTCTAAATGCAGCTCAAAGGATATTCTCTTGCCCAGTTTATTTTCTATTTTGATTCATGCTTTATTACTTTCAATCTGATATAATAAATGGAACCAATTTTCTAAATGCAGCTCAAAGGAACCGGAAGAAAGTATTGCGAAAAAGAACAAGCATGAGTATGTACTGTTTCTCACACCCTTTATACAAATTTAGCCAACAATACGAGTTTCTTCCTACATATATTTACAGTTGCAAAAAATCTCCATCAACAGGAATGTAGACACACTTCCAGACAAACTGCATCAACAGGAACAGCCAGAGTAAAGGAACCTTTGGACGATTTAAGTACTTTACATTGACTATATAATTTTTCATTTTTTGATTTAAAAAACCACTAATATATTCTGTTATTTCCTTTTATGACAACGCTTCATTTTCCAATACAGGCAGGACAACTTGCACTCTGCACAGATGAGAAATGACGAATAACGTACATCGCCTACAACCACAAATAACATAGTCCTTATGTTCATACCGCTTTGCTCAGCTTCTATTGTAACCAATGAACATTACAAATTTTGTTCAACTACCAATTTATCAGTGGTTCCAGTTTATGTTCTTTGTTGGACTTATGATCTCAATACAAACCTACAGTGTGTGTTCAAATATATTCATCAATGGATCCAATTTATGTTCTTTGGTGCACTTATTATCTCGATAGAAACCTACAGTGTGTATTAAAGTAAATTCATGAGTGGACCAGTTTATGTTCTTTCTTGCAGTTACGATCTCAGTACAAACCTACACTCTGCATTAAAATACATGAATGCTAACTTGATTTTTGCATTAACCATTACTTAAACATCTTTCGGTTAGACATTCTTTCCCATTTGAGACACCTATATAAGACCAGCCGTAATATATTGTACTCGCCACAACTTCATCTTTCAAATCAGAAATTTTTGACTACCGGCACAAAAATGGACATCCAACACGAAGGCAACAGGTACGGCTACTGAATACAAAGTTGTTTTATACATCCTATGCTTGCTGCAAATAACATTAAACACATGAAACTTTCTCCAGGATACAATATGATGGACCAAGTAATGTTCTGCCCCGCTCAACAACTAATTCATCAACGGAGGCTCAGAAGTACATGGAGGAAATAGAAAAGAAAAAGACCACTCCAAAACCACCAGTGTGTGTTGCTTTCAGAGAAACCGTTGCACGTGAAGACAACACCACCAAATACATCTTCAAGTACATTACGAAAGGAACCCACATGAACAAATAGTTCTCAACGAAGAAGACCCCAACTACAAATAAATTAAACCACATATTATGTTCTTTTTATGAATAACTATCAACGGCGAACGCATAACTATGACTATACATATGTATTTTCTAATTTTTAATAACTATTTATGATGATACATATGTGTTTTCCAATTTTGAATTATTATATTGTCCATCCAAACATTCATCTTCTATGGAAAGAAATATCATCCAAATGTATTGCATCCAATTCCCGCCGCAACGCGCGGGGTATTATCTAGTTAACACAGCACGCACGTCACGCACGGGAGTTGCTGAGTTGGAGTTGCTCAGATGCGTTCGCCGCCTGGCTCCCTGACTGTTCTGCTGTCCGCGTGATGTGCCGAGCCGTCGAAGCCTGCTGCCCTGCGCTGCACTTACATGGCGTGCCTCCGGCGATCTCCTTGATACGAGCAAAACATGATCATACCTTAATACTCTTTGGGTGTTAATCACATAGCGATGTGAACTAGATTATTGACTCTAGTAAACCCTTTGGGTGTTGGTCACATGACGATGTGAACTATGGGTGTTAATCATATACAGATATGAAAATTGGTGTTAAATCACATGATGATGTGAACTAGATTGTTGACTCTAGTGCAAGTGGGAGATTGAAGGAAATATGACCTAGAGGCAATAATAAAGTTATTATTTATTTCCTTATATCATGATAAATGTTTATTATTCATACTAGAATTGTATTAACCGGAAACATAATACATGTGTGAATACATAGACAAACATAGTGTCACTAGTATGCCTCTACTTGACTAGCTCATTGATCAAAGATGGTTGTGTTTCCTAACCATAGACATGAGTTGTCATTTGATTAACGAGATCACATCATTTGGAGAATGATGTGGTTGACTTGACACATTCCGTTAGCTTAGCACTTGATCGTTTAGTATGTTGTTATTGCTTTCTTCATGACTTATACATGTTCCTATGACTATGAGATTATGCAACTCCTGTTTACCAGAGGAACACTTTGTGTGCTACCAAATGTCACAACGTAACTGGGTGATTATAAAGGAGCTCTACAGGTGTCTCCGAAGGTACATGTTGAGTTGGCGTATTTCGAGATTAGGATTTGTCACTCCGATTGTCGAAGAGGTATCTCTCGGCCCTCTCGGTAATGCACGTCACTATAAGCCTTGCAAGCAATGTAGCTAATGAGTTAGTTGCGGGATGATGCATTACATAATGAGTAAGACACTTGCTGGTAACGAGATTGAACTAGGTATTGAGATACCGACGATCGAATCTCAGGCAAGTAACATACCAATGACAAAGGGAACAACATATGTTGTTATGCGGTTTGACTGATAAAGATCTTTGTCGGTGTCAAAACCGGCGGATCTCGGGTAGGGGGTCCCGAACTGTGCGTCTAGGCGGATGGTAACAGGAGAAAAGGGACATGATGTTTTTACCCAGGTTCAGGCCCTCTCGATGGAGGTAAAACCCTACTCCTGCTTGATTAATATTGATGATATGGGTAGTACAAGAGTAGATCTACCACGAGATCAGAGAGGCTAAACCCTAGAAGCTAGCCTATGGTATGATTGTTGTTCGTCCTACGGACTAAAACCCTCCGGTTTATATAGGCACCGAAGAGGGTTAGGGTTACACAGAGTCGGTTACAATGGTAGGAGATCTACATATCCGTATCGCCAAGCTTGCCTTCCACGCCAAGGAAAGTCCCATCCGGACATGGGACGATGTCTTCAATCTTGTATCTTCATAGTCCAAGAGTCCGGCCAAAGGTGATAGTTCGGCTATCCGGACACCCCCTAATCCAGGACTCCCTCAGTAGCCCCTGAACCAGGCTTCAATGACGACGAGTCCGGCGCTCATATTGTCTTCGGCATTGCAAGGCAGGTTCCTCCTCCCAATACTTCATAGAAGATTTTGAACACAAGGATAGTGTCCGGCTCTGCAAAATAAGTTCCACATACCACCGTAGAGAGAATAATATTTACACAAATTCAATTTGCTGACGTATTCCGCGGTGTGACATCACACCACAGCTAAGCCTTTATTCGAATCGTTTTACTGTCCCACCTCAGCACGTTTAGCGAGGCAGTTTCCTTGGCACGTCTTGTCAAAGCAGAGATTGTGTCCCCTTATTTCGGGATTCTCATTAATACGGGCGCGGGTAACCCAGTCGTGCCCATTGGCACGTCTCCTCTATCGAAGGCGAGTCCCGAACGGTCACGGGGAAGGCTCTAGGTATTCAACCTCTTTATAAAGAGACCAAGGCTCCACTCCTTTCTTTCAATCTCAATCGAATCCGCCCCTCTCCTCGAGTTCCAACACCCAAAGCTCCAGATTCAGGCGCTTCGAACCTTCGATGATGTCCGGCTCCGACCTGCAAGGCCGGTGGATGCCTTCCTCCGTTACGGAAGAAGACGTGCTAAAGCTAAGAGATGCCAGGTATCTAACCAGCGAAATTTCGCATAGGCTGCCTGCCCAAGGGCAGGTTATTCCCACTCCCAAGCATGGTGAAAGCGTGGTGTTCACGTCTCACTTTCTTCGGGGGCTAGGCTTCCCGACGCACCCCTTCGTGAGGGGGCTCATGTTTTACTATGGGTTGGAATTTCATGACTTGGATCTGGAGTCCATCCTCCACATCTCATCGTCCATTGTTGTATGTGAAGCCTTCCTCCGCATTACCCCTCACTTCGGGTTGTGGCTCAAGACCTTCAAAGTGGAGCCGAAGATGATCAAGGGGCAGCAGGCAGAGTGCGGAGGGGCTGTTATAAGCAAGAATGCTGATGCTCCATGGCCCGAGGGCTCTTTTCAAGAGGAGCTCAGCCTATGGCAACAAGAGTGGTTTTATATCACAGCTCCCAAGGGCACCAAATGGGTGGCGCCACCTGCCTTTCGCTCGGGTCCACCGTGGCTGGCATCATGGGTCAATAAAGGACTTGACTGGGGGCCGTCCAAGGACGTGCCCTTGTTGCTGGGCCGCATTCAAGACCTCCTAGAGAGAGAGATCACTCTGGTCGTAGTAGCGCAGGTCATGCTGATTCGTCGCACCCTGCCCTGCAAACGTCGCCCCCTCCGCCTGTGGGAATTTAACCCAGAGGGACCACGAGTTCTCCAACATTTTATGGGCGCGACGCCCGTGGAGATGTACAAGCTTTTCTTCGGATCACAAGCGATGTGTCCGGACTTGACTGAGGACGCAGGTCTGAGCTGCAATCGCCTGGATACTCAAGTAAGTAGCCCTGTACCCGGACACGCTATCCCATATTTATCACGAACTTTCCCTTTAAAAGAGTTGTTCCTTGAACAGAAGTGGAGAGCGAAAGCAAAGTTAACCAGGTGTCCGGCCCCCCTCCCTGAGACCACACCGGATCCCGTGTTAACCAGGATGCTAGAGGTTGCGCCTTCGGAAGAAGGTGAAAGGGGGAACAAGGAAGCTACCGCCTCTGCGAAGGAGGTTGTCAGGAAAGGAGGGATCGAGAATCCCTCCATCCAAGGGAAGAAGAGGACAGCCTCTGAAGACCCGGAGACCATGGTCTCAAAACGGGGGAAGAAATATTCGTTAGAGGGTCCTGCGCCGAGAGATGCCTCGGCCGCATTGTGCCCCAAGGGGATCAGCCCTCCACCGAGCCGTAAGTAAAAAGGGGAGTTTTTTAAAAAATAAAGGATATCCCTGCCCTATTTCTGATGAAGATAACCGAAATTTTACCTTGTAGTTCGGATCTCAGCCCTTCTCAGCAGAGCTCATCTTCGGGGGATCTTCGTCCGGAGATGATGGAGAGCAAAATGCCTCCCCCTGCCGTACCGTCTTGCGAGGCGGGCGACCCTGAGGTGTCGTCATGGAGGGTTTCTCCGAGTCCGGCGGGCCATAAGGCAGTCGTATGCCCCCTCAAAGACCTCCGCGTCCGGCCTTCGAAAAAGGCCATCGGACGAGTCCGGCACCACCTGGTGTACGGTCGGAGGAGCTGAAGGATCTGCTCGGGCGAGCGTCTATCTCAGAAGATCACCGCGCGTTAATGGGTACGGTGATTGAAAGTATTTCATCCGCTGAGAGCGGATTGCACGAAGCCGTCAGAAGTTTACTGACAGGTTTTGAGATACGCAAAATGATGTACCTTCTAACAGTTCCACATATAAAATGCGCCCTGTGTAGCTAGTAGCCCCTGAGGCTCGGTGTGTTGTCAAAAATGACAGCGCGCCGAGGATCATAATCCCAGGTATAATGTGTCTCCCTTCCTATGTAAGTGGCAAAGGGTCTGGTGGCTAGCCAGACTGATGAATTTGCCGAACTAAAGCGGCAACTTGACGTGGCGGATGCTGACATATCGCTTGTCGATAAGCGACTTGACGAGTCACAAGGTATGCAATTTCTCCACGGACACCTGGTAAGGGAGCTTGATGCCCATGCCTTACAACATGTATGCTTGATGCAGATGGTGCCGCTGCCATGGAGAACCTTCGGGCGGAGCTTGCCCGAGCCAAGGAGCAGGCCAAAAAGAGTGATGCGGCTGCCTTAAAGGCGGCCGAAGAGCTAAAAGCCGAACAGGCTGCTCATTGCCGAAGCAAGAAGGAAATGGCCGAGATGGCCGTGAAGTTGAAGAATGCTGCCGACCGCCGCAAGCTTCTTGAAAAAGAAGATCGAGCGGTGCAAGAGGACCTGAAGAAGGCCACTACCGAGGCCAAGGATGCTCGCTCTGCGATGAGAGCTATGAAGGAGGAGTTGCGTCAGGCCGGAGATATCGCGGCTGGAAAGTCCTTTCTGTTGGAAATATGCCCTAGAGGCAATAATAAATTGATTATTATTATATTTCCTTGTTCATGATAATCGTTTATTATCCATGCTAGAATTGTATTGATAGGAAACTCAGATACATGTGTGGATACATAGACAACACCATGTCCCTAGTAAGCCTCTAGTTTACTAGCTCGTTAATCAATAGATGGTTACGGTTTCCTGACCATGGACATTGGATGTCGTTGATAACGGGATCACATCATTAGGAGAATGATGTGATGGACAAGACCCAATCCTAAGCCTAGCACAAGATCATGTAGTTCGTATGCTAAAGCTTTTCTAATGTCAAGTATCATTTCCTTAGACCATGAGATTGTGCAACTCCCGGATACCGTAGGAGTGCTTTGGGTGTGCCAAACGTCACAACGTAACTGGGTGGCTATAAAGGTACACTACGGGTATCTCTGAAAGTGTCTGTTGGGTTGGCACGAATCGAGATTGGGATTTTGTCACTCCGTGTAAACGGAGAGGTATCTCTGGGCCCACTCGGTAGGACATCATCATAATGTGCACAATGTGACCAAGGGGTTGATCACGGGATGATGTGTTACGGAACGAGTAAAGAGACTTGCCGGTAACGAGATTGAACAAGGTATCGGTATACCGACGATCGAATCTCGGGCAAGTACCATACCGCTAGACAAAGGGAATTGTATACGGGATTAATTGAGTCCTTGACATCGTGGTTCATCCGATGAGATCATCGTGGAACATGTGGGAGCCAACATGGGTATCCAGATCCCGCTGTTGGTTATTGACCGGAGAACATCTCGGTCATGTCTGCATGTCTCCCGAACCCGTAGGGTCTACACACTTAAGGTTCGATGACGCTAGGGTTATAAAGGAAGTTTGTATGTGGTTACCGAATGTTGTTCGGAATCCCGGATGAGATCCCGGACGTCACGAGGAGTTCCGGAATGGTCCGGAGGTAAAGATTTATATATAGGAAGTCCTGTTTCGGCCATCGGGACAAGTTTCGGGGTCATCGGTATTGTACCGGGACCACCGGAAGGGTCCCGGGGGCCCATCGGGTGGGGCCACCTGCCCCGGGGGGCCACATGGGCTGTAGGGGGTGCGCCTTGGCCTACATGGGCCAAGGGCACCAGCCCCAAGAGGCCCATGCGCCTAGGGAACCCTAGAGGGAAGAGTCCTCAAGGGGGAAGGCACCTCCGAGGTGCCTTGGGGAGGATGGACTCCTCCCCCCCTCCTTAGCCGCACCCCTTTCTTGGAGTAGGGGGCAAGGCTGCGCCTCTCCCCTCTCCCGTGCCCCTATATATAGTGGAGGGGAGGGAGGGCATCCATACCTGAGCCCTTGGCGCCTCCCTCCCTCCCGTGACACCTCCTCCTCTCCCGTAGGTGCTTGGCGAAGCCCTGCAGGATTGCCACGCTCCTCCATCACCACCACGCCGTTGTGCTGCTGCTGGATGGAGTCTTCCTCAACCTCTCCCTCTCTCCTTGCTGGATTAAGGCGTGGGAGACATCATCGAGCTGTACGTGTATTGAACGCGGAGGTGCCGTCCGTTCAGCACTAGGATCATCGGTGATCTGAATCACGACGAGTACGACTCCATCAACCCCGTTCACTTGAACGCTTCCGCTTAGCGATCTACAAGGGTATGTAGATGCACTCTCCTTTCTACTCGTTGCTGGTTTCTCCATAGATAGATCTTGGTGATACGTAGGAAAATTTTGAATTTCTGCTACATTCCCCAACACTTTCTGCTGCGGAGGAAATTCGTGGATCCTAAATATGCTCAGTTGGACCGGCTGTGGAGTGCGGAGGATGCTTATCTGGACTTGGCGGCAAGTGCCGCGGACGCGGCCAAACACTTCCGAGATCAAAAGGATCACAAAATGGAAAAGGTTTTTTGGTCACAGTTCCATAATCCAGAGCGCCCACTTGCCATGAAGGACGTTGTGAGTCTTTTGTGGCCGAAAAGGCCCGAGCCGAAGAGTTATTTTGGCTTGGTGCAACAGTTCCTTGGTGCGGTGCCACATATCAATGCAATGAGGAGGTCGGCATGCATAGAGGGTGCGCGGATGGCTCTTGCACGTGTCAAGACATACTGGGCGGAGATGAAGGCCACCGATGTTGCATCCCAAGATTCGGACGGAAGCCGAGTACATGTCGAGCACTATTTTCAGGAAGTTCTGCAGGGCGCTCGTTTAATAGAGACGCAGTGCTCGAAGGATATTATGTTCGAATAAAATGTATTATTGTGAAACAATGTATCGATGGAATATAAAAGCTTTTTATACTTGTGCCTCTCAAGAATTAAAATACCTCTTGTGCGGCCGCTAATGTATATGTATATATAACCTGAAGATGGCAGTCTTCGGCTTCAGCCCCCACGCATATAATGCAGGGGTGTTTGCAAAAGGCGCATTTTCACACTTGATCCAACGTCTTGGTCCTATAAAGGAGGTGGTAGCGCAGCAAACTAGGCAATCGGACTATAATGCTTTATCACTTTCACTTAGCCATAGGAGTTTGACAGTGGGGCTACTATATAGCCCCTAGGGGCACCGCGCTCACCCGAATTCGGGGCGCGTATGTGACTGACCGGGAAACGGCCCTTCATCAATGTGGAGGAATCCTATAGATTCCGGCGGGTCATCGAGTGGTTGACCAGTCTCACGCTATATCATGACAGTCAGTTTTCAGCTTTCTCTACTGAGGTGCTCACCTGGCCGAACCAGGGCACAATCGCAGTAGTTCTCCTGGTGCCGCCTTAGCCGATAGAGCGGAACGTAAGGCAGCAAAACACATGAGCCGAGCAAACCCAACATTTGACCAAAGACATGATTCGGAGCTGATGCATATAAGGGCTACCTCGAGACGCCAAACACTCCCTAAGGTATTCGGTCTTTATGAAAACAGGTCGAACAACGCCCTTGGTAATAAGCCCCTGGTGTCCAGGTACGCGCAAAATTCTGACGTGGCCCATGCCAAAACGCCAGCCTCCTCCTCGGTTATGGCAAGAAACCAGGGGATGTGTATCAACAAGAGATAGTAAAAAAGGTTTACGCAGGGTCTTAATCTGAAAAGAATCCTTGTCACGGGTCCCTACTGCACGTCTGCGCCTGTGTCTCCGTTGTGCCGTATCCTGGACGGGTGTAGCATGGTGTTCATCTGTAAAAGAGGGTAACTTAGTTGAAAAAGATCGTGCGAAAATGTACGTTATACTAAATAAACAAAGTACAATTCAAAAAATGAATAAAATTGAGCTTTATTGTCTCCTGTTGTACATGCGCGGAGCCCCTTGTACAAGGGGTATGCGGCTAGTAAGCCCTTGTATGTTTACGCCGGACTCGTCTAGCCGTGTCCGGGGTCTGAACGACCTGTTTAGGTGCTTTGATTGGTGAAGCCGGCTTAGTGTGTGGCTGTCAAGACAGTCACGCCATCTTCCACGCTCGAGGAACACTCGGTATGTCCCTCTAAGGAGATGATGCCTCGCGGACCGGGCATTTTAAGTGTAAGGGATGCATAATGCGGTATTGCGTTAAAGCGGGCGAAGGCTTCGTGTCCCAGTAGTGCTTGGTAGCTACTTGTGAACGGGGTGAGGTGGAAGGTTAACTTTTCGCGGTGGAAGTTGTCGGGTGAGCCGAACACAACTTCTAGCAGTAGAGAGCCCGTACAATGGGCATATGGGCCTGGCATTACCCCTTGAAAGGAAGTGTTGCTATGGCAAATTTTGGTTGGGTCTATCCCCATTTTGCGGATTGTGTCCTGATATAGCGGGTTTAGATCACTGCCGCCGTCCATTAGGACTTGTGTAAATTGGAGTCTGTCAATTATCGGATCTAATATCAAGGCAGTCCATCCTGCATTCCGGATACTTCTAGAGTAATCCTGATGGTCGAAGGTGATTGGTTTTAACAACCAGTGGCGGGACTCCTCTGGGATAGGCCGTATGGCGCGTACCTCTATGGGCGCTGCTCTATTTTTCCCTTTTGTCACGTGAAGTGAGTTTACTGTTTTGACTTCTTGTGGGAAATTCTTTTTGTTTTTCGGTGCTCTGCTTGTGGGGTTCGTCATCGTCCTCGCTTGGTGTGTCGAGCCCCTTGTGTTCGGCGTTGAGTTTGCCGGACTGCTTGAAGACCCAACAATCTCTGTGGGTATGGTTTGCAGGCTTCCCGGGAGTACTGTGGATTTGGCATATCTTGTCCAAGATTTTGTTTAAGTTAGATATCTCGTCCCTGTTATCCTTAAGGGGCAGTTTTTTATGACTCTGCCGAGAGCTTTTGAATCCGGCGTTGACTGACGTGCTCTTCGGGCTGTTTCCCTTGGTCTGGCGCTGGTCCTTGCTGCGTTGCGGTTTCCTGTTTCCATCCCTGACTTCGGATGTATTTGGGTCACTGGTACTGCATCTTGCCAGCAAGCTATCCTCCCCCGCGCAAAAGCGGGTCATGAGGCTTGTTAATGCGGCCATTGTTCTTGGCTTTTCTTGGCCGAGGTGTCTGGCGAGCCATTCGTCTCGGACGTTGTGTTTGAAAGCTGCTAAGGCTTTGGCGTTCGGACAATCGACTATTTGGTTCTTTTTAGTAAGGAATCTGTTCCAGAATTTTCGGGCTGACTCTCCGGGTTGTTGAGTTATGTGACTTAAATCGTCTGCATCCGGAGGTCGGACATAGGTCCCTTGAAAATTTGCCCGAAAAGCATCCTCGAGCTCTTCCCAACTTCCAATGGTGTTTTCGGGGAGGCTTTTGAGCCAATGTCGGGCTTACCCTTTGAGCTTGAGGGGTAAGTATTTTATGGCGTGGAGGTCATCTCCTCTAGCCATGTGTATGTGGAGGATGTAATCCTCAATCTAGACTCCAGGGTTTGTTGTTCCGTCGTATGCCTCTATGTTTACGGGCTTGAATCCCGCTGGAAATTCATAATCCAAAACCTCATCGGTGAAACATAGGGGGTGTGCGGCACCCCTATATTTAGGTGTACCATAATATTCAGACACTTGATGTGTTGCATTGCTTACTAGAGCTTGCTTTCTTGGCCCGTAGATAGATCTAACTGGGCCATCTTTTTGATGCGAATCCGTGTGTGGGTCGCGTGCCGGCTTGTGTGTGGCGCCGTTTGCCTCTCTATGTTTGCCATGGGGTCGTCTATCCGACCGGGTGGTCTCCTTGTTCTTTGATTGTGGGGGCTCTACAACCTCCTCATCAAATTCGGGCAGTAGTTTTCGCTTCGGGTAGCTCGTTGTTCGGCGACTATCACCGTACTTGTCTGCGGTGTTGAGTACTTTGCTCCATCTGATTCTGAGCGCATCTTCCGTTGTTTGGAGCTTCCGCTTCTGCTTTTTCAGGCTACGCGCAGTGGCGACGAGCCTTTTGTGGAGGTTCTTCTGCTCCAGCAACTTGTCCGGCGTGAGATCGTCCAGACTGTTATGTTCGCCGGGGACGGATTGTTTATCCAGGTTGTCCTGTTCGGATGATTGCTCGATGGCATGTTCGTCGTCCACCGGTTCGCCCTGCTCTATGGCTGGGTCTGTATGGCTGTTGTCTTTGTCGAGGCGGGATTTTGAGCGGCGCTTACGTTGCCGTTTTGACTGCTTTTCGAGGGAATGATCCCTCGTGGTGTCCCGTTGTTCCTCGTCGTCGCTTCCTTTAGGTGTGTCCACCATGTATACATCATGAGATGAGGTGGCTGTCCAGTGCCTTATAGGTGCTGGTTCATGCTTATCTCCTACATCATCGTCCATACCGTCGATGTCTTCGGAGTCGAAATCGAGCACGTGGTTTAAACTTTCGACAGTGGCTACGAAGTGGGTGGTGGGTGGGCTGTGAATTTCTTCGTCGTCCGCATCCCAACCTTGCTGACCATAATACGGCCAGGGCTCTCCTGATAAAGAGAGAGACTTTAGTGAATTCAGGATGTCACCAAAGGGCGAGTGCTGAAAGATGTCCGTGGTGGTGAACTCCATGATCAGCGCCCAATCGGATTCGATTGGCAGGGGCGCGGAAGGTTCGGAGTCCGGAGAGGAGTCCGGCACCTTGGAGTCACGAGCTTCGCAAAGGACAGGGTTGGTGTTCGGCTCAATCGCCGTTGAGATAGCAGCCCACGAGGCGGTGTCCAGCCACCCGTCCTCGATCGGCGCAGTCGGCTCCAAGCTAAGGGTCGGAGCGGACACTTGTGCGGCCTCCAGGGCACTGTCCGGCGGCAGAGCTAGATCATGCCCATCGTGATAGTGCGGCGCGCTTGGCTGTGGCTCAAACCCGTCGAAGATCAAGCCTCCGCGGACGTCAGCCATATAGTTCAAACTTCCAAATCTGACCTGATGGCCAGGGGTGTAGCTTTCAATCTGCTCCAGATGGCCAAGCGAATTGGCCCGCAGTGCAAAGCCGCCGAATACGAAGATCTGTTCGGGGAGAAAAGTCTCACCCTGGACCGCATCATTGTTGATGATCGGATGAGCCATCGGGCCTAAAGATGATGACACACAGGAACTCTCAATGAAAGCACCAATGTCGGTGTCAAAACCGGCGGATCTCGGGTAGGGGGTCCCGAACTGTGCGTCTAGGCGGATGGTAACAGGAGACAAGGGACACGATGTCTTTACCCAGGTTCGGGCCCTCTCGATGGAGGTAAAACCCTACTCCTGCTTGATTAATATTGATGATATGGGTAGTACAAGAGTAGATCTACCACGAGATCAGAGAGGCTAAACCCTAGAAGCTAGCCTATGGTATGATTGTTGTTCGTCCTACGGACTAAAACCCTCCGGTTTATATAGCCACCGAAGAGGGTTAGGGTTACACAGAGTCGGTTACAATGGTAGGAGATCTACATATCCGTATCGCCAAGCTTGCCTTCCATGCCAAGGAAAGTCCCATCCGGACACGGGACGAAGTCTTCAATCTTGTATCTTCATAGTCCAGGAGTCCGGCCAAAGGTGATAGTTCGGCTATCCGGACACCCCCTAATCCAGGACTCCCTCAATCTTCGTATAATATGTAGGAGCCAATATGAGCATCTAGGTTCCGCTATTGGTTATTGACCGGAAACGTGTCTCGGTCATGTCTACATAGTTCTCGAACCCGTTGGGTCCGCATGCTTAAGGTTTCGATGACAGTAATATTATGAGTTTATGAGTTTTGATGTACCAAAGGTTGTTCGGAGTCCCGGATTTGATTACGGACATGATGAGGAGTCTCGAAATGGTCGAGACATGAAGATTGATATATTCAAATCTTATATTTGGATATCGGAAGTGTTCCGGGTGAAATCGGGATTTTACCCGAGTACCGGGAGGTTACCGGAACCCCCCGGGGGCTTAATGGGCCATAGTGGGCCTTAGTGGAGAAGAGGAGAGGAGGCTAGGGCAGGGTCGCGCGCCCCTCCCCCCTAGTCCGAATAGGACAAGGAGAGAGGGGCGGCGCCCCCCTTTCCTTCCTCTCTCTCCCTCCTCTTTCCCCCTTCTCCAAGTCCAACAAGGAAGGAGGGAGTCCTACTCCCGGTGGGAGTAGGACTCCCCTTGGCGCGCCTCCTCCCCGGCCGGCCGCCCCCTACCCCATTGCTCCTTTATATACGGGGGCAGGGGGCACCTCTAGACACAACAATTGATCTCTTGATCTCTTAGCCGTGTTCGGTTCCCCCTCCACCATAGTCCTCCTCGATAATATTGTAGCGGTGCATAGGAGAAGCCCTGCAACAGTAGAACATCAAGATCGTCACCACACCGTTGTGCTGACGGAACTCTCCCTTGACACTTGGCTGGATCAGAGTTCGAGGGATTATCGAGCTGAACGTGTGCTAGAACTCGGAGGTGCCGTAGTTTCGGTGCTTGATCGGTCGGGCCGTGAAGACGTACGACTACATCAACCGCGTTGTTCTAACGCTTCCGCTTTCGGTCTAGGAGGGTACGTGGACGACACTCTCCCCTCTCGTTGCTATGCATCACCATGATCTTGTGTGTGCGTAGAATTTTTTTGAAATTACTACGTTCCCCAACAAACTCCGCCGGTGCATCCAAACCCCGTGATACGATACGCTCTATCACACATAAACCTCCTTATATCTTCCTCAAAACAGCCACCATACCTACCTATTATGGCATTTCCATAGCCATTCCGAGATATATTGCCATGCAACTTTCCACCGTTCCGTTCATCATCATCATGACATACTTTACTTTTGTCATATTGCCATTGCATGATCATGTAGTTGACATCGTATTTGTGGCAAAGCCACCATGCATTATTTTTTATACATGTCACTCTTGATTCATTGCACCATCCCGGTACACCGCCGGAGGCATTCATATAGAGTCATATCTTGTTCTAGTTTCGAGTTGTAATTCATATGTTGTAATCAATGAAAGTGTGATGATCATCATTATTAGAGCATTGCCCAAAAAGAAAAAAAAGAAAAAAAAAAGAAGAAAGGCCAAAAAAAGGCCCCAAAAAAAGTAAAGAAAAAGAAAAAGAAAAGAAAAAAAGAAAATAAATAAGAAGGGCAATGTTACTATCTCTTTTTCCACACTTGTGCTTCAAAGTAGCACCATGTTTTTCATATAGTGAGTCTCATAGGTTGTCTTTTTCATACTAGTGGGAATTTTTCATTATAGAACTTGGCTTGTACATTCCTACGATGGGCTTCCTCAAATGCCCTAGGTCTTCGTGAGCAAGCAAGTTGGATGCACACCCACTAGTTTTCTTTTGTTGAGCATTCATTTATAGCTCTAGTGCATCCATTGCATGGCAATCCCTACTCCTCATGTTGACATCAATTGATGGGCATCTCCATAGCCCGTTGCTTATCCTCATCAATGTGAGACTTTCTCCTTTTTTGTCTTCTCCACACAATCCCCATCATCATATTCTATTCCACCCATAGTGCTATATCCATGGCTTATGCTCATGTATTGCGTGAAGGTTGAAAAAGTTTGAGATTATTTAAGCATGAAACAATTGCTTGGCTTGTCATCGGGGGTATAGAAGTTGGGAACATCATTGTGTGACAAAAATGAAGCATAGCCTAACTCTATGATTTTGTAGGGATGAACTTTCTTTTGCCATGTTATTTTGAGAAGACATGATTGCTTTGATTAGTATGCTTGAAGTATTACTATTTCTTTTATCAATATGAACTTTTATTTCGAATCATTTGGATCTGAACATTAATGCCACAATAAAGAAAATTATATTGAGAATTATGCTAGGTAGCATTCCACATCAAAAAATCTGTTTTTATCATTTACCTACTCGAGGACGAGCAGGAATTAAGCTTGGGGATGCTTGATACGTCTCCAACGCATCTATAATTTTTGATTGTTCCATGCTATTATATTACCCCTTTTGGATGTTTATGGGCTTAATTTTACACATTTATATAATTTTTGGGACTAAACTACTAACCGGAAGCCCAGCCCGTATTGTTGTTTTTTTTTGCCTATTTCAGTATTTCGAAGAAAAGGAATATCAAACGAAGTCCAAACAGAATGAAACCTTCGGGAGCGTGATTTTTGGAACGAACGTGATCCAGAGGACTTGGAGTTCAAGTCAAGAAGCAGCCGAGGTGGCCACGAGAGGGGAGGGCACGCCCCCCTGTCTTGTGGGCCCCTCGGGTGGCCACCGACGTACTTCTTCCTCCTATATAAGCCTACGTACCCCAAAAATATCCAGGGAGCCACCGGAACACAATTTCCACCGCTGTAACCTTCTGTATTCGCGAGATCCCATCTTGGAGCCTTCGTCGGCGCTCTGCCGGAGGGGGAATCGACTACGGAGGGCTTCTACATCAACACCATAGCCCCTCCGATGAGTTGTGAGTAGTTTACCACAGACCTTCAAGTCCATAGTTATTAGCTAGATGGCTTCTTCTCTCTTTTTGGATCTCAATACAATGTTCTCCCCCTCTCTTGTGGAGATCTATTCGATGTAAACTCTTTTTGCGGTGTGTTTGTCGAGATCCGATGAATTGTGGGTTTATGATCAAGTTTATCTATGAGAAATATTTGAATCTCCTCTGAATTCTTTTATGTATGATTGAGTTATCTTTGCAAGTCTCTTCGAATTATCAGTTTGGTTTGGCCTACTAGATTGATCTCTCTTGCCATGGGAGAAGTGCTTAGCTTTGGGTTCAATCTTGCGGTGTCCTTACCCAGTGACAGAAAGGGTTGCAAGGCACGTATTGTATTATTACCATCGAGGATAAAAAGATGGGGTTTATATCATATTGCATGAGTTTATCCCTCTACATCATGTCATCTTGCTTAATGCATTACTCTGCTCTTTATGAACTTAATACTGTAGATGCAGGCAGGAGTCGGTCAATGTGTGGAGTAATAGTAGTAGATGCAGGCAGGAGTCGGTCTACTTGTTGCGGATGTGATGCCTATATACATGATCATGCCTAGATAATCTCATAATTATTCGCTTTTCTATCAATTGTTCGACAGTAATTTGTTCACCCACCGTAATACTTATGCTATCTTGAGAGAAGCCTCTAGTGAAACCTATGGCCCCCGGGTCTACCTTTTATCTTATTTGCTTTCAATCTACTTTTATTTGCATCTTTACTTTTTGCATCTATATTATAAAATACCAAAAATATATTTATATTATCATACTATCTCTATCAGATCTCACTTTCGCAAGTGGCCGTGAAGGGATTGACAACCCCTTTATTGCGTTGGTTGCGAGTTCTTTGTTTGTTTGTGTAGGTGCGTGGGACTTTTGAGGAGCCTCCTACTGGATTGATGCCTTGGTTCTCAAAAACTGAGGGAAATACTTACGCTACTATTGCTGCACCACCCTTTCCTCTTCAAGGAAAACCAACGCAAGCTCAAGACGTAGCAGTCATACTCATCGTTTAAGCACAAGTGGGGTTACCACTTTTACATAAAGCATTGTTGTGTTCACACCATTTGAGTTGCTTTCGCTCAATTCTTAGAGCAAAGCTCCCCCTAGATGTGATATGCCCTTTTATAGGGATGAACTAACCTTGGGTTTTGTCGATGATGACTTCATGTAGATGTTGAAGATGTGGACGCTCAATGTTGATGTAGATCATTTGGAGCAATCCATTGGAGTGAGTTGCACTTTCAATACCTACATGGCTTAGTCTCACAAGGAACAAACAAGGATATCCATACACGTAGAGTGAAGTACACACAAGATGATGTCCATGAAAGCATTACCTTGTCCCTAGACTTACTAACAAGAGGGTTTGTGACTCCTTGAACTAGTGCAAGATGTGGAAGTTGATTGCACTTGTCCTTGCCAATATGAATATGAGTGAAGTATGTTGCAGAGTCACCCTCAAGAACTCTCTACTTCTTCTTCTTCGGGATCCACATCATCTTGATGGGAATCCTTGGGGTTGTAGATGTACTTGATGAAGTAGAACTTGAGGTAGACTTGGGAACCCACTTGACCAAGGCCTTTGGAGCTTCTTCAAATGCATCAATCTCTTCTTGAAGCTTGTCCTTGCCTTTTAGCTTATGGTCTTGTGGTGGAAGATCATCTTGAGCTTGTGTCCCCTTGAAGGAAGTAGGATCATACTTCTCTTGTTGAGGAACAAACTTCGTCTTGGGGTATTGATCTTCTTCCCACTCAACTGCATTGGCATTCAACTTTCGTTCAAAACCAACACCTTGATTCTTCTGGTGCCTTCCTTGCTTGCGCACAACTTCCTCAAATTGCTTACTTTCGGCAAGGCTCTTGTAAACACCTTTCTCTATAATTCCCTTAAATAAGCTATTTTCTTGCTCAAGTGTAACTTGGCTAAGAGAATCATTAGTGGAATCAAGACAACTACTAGAAGCAATAATATTGGATTTAGCATGATTATTGTTACTACTAGAAGAAGAATATTTCTTACTCTTGTTGCTAGATTTTACTTGTGGCATGTAAGTAGACAAGAGTAAACGTTTGGCAATGTAAGAAGAACTTTCCTTTCGAAGATCATCATTGATAGCTTTTAAGAACCCATGCTCTTGCTCTAGGTTGAGCTTCTCGAAGCGTAGCTTCTCATGAGTTTTTAAAAGTTCTTGATGATCTTCTAAAGTAGTTTCATGAGCTAACTTAATAGTGTTTAGTTCTTTAGTTAGATGCTCGCTCTTCTTCTTGTCATTGTCATTCGTTTCATCTTGATTAGCATGATTAATAGCAATTTCATCATAGTTTTCATCACTAGCATTGTCAACAAGTAACTCATCATCACCTAGCAAATCATCTTCATCACTATTGAAATCAATATACTCGGGGTGTGATACCTTGGGGACTTTAGCCATGAAGCATCTTCCAATTCCTTCATTTGGTGAGGCAAATATGTCATAGGAGTTGGTTGACACAAGTGCAAGACCGACAACACCTTCATCTTGAGTATATTCGGAGTCAGAGTGGTGGTCGGAGTCAGAACCGGATACCCATTCACCAACATGAGCTTGATATCTACGTTTTGTGTAGCTCCTTGATGACTTGTCCTTCCTTTCTGAATCCTTACTTCTGTGAGAGGTTCTTCCTTCATAACGATCATATCTACTCCTTCTCTCTCTTGGAGGTGATTCCTCTCTTCTACTTCTTCTTTTAGGTGAGTCTTCTCTTCTTTTGTAGGGAGTTGTACACTCATTGGAGTAGTGTCTGGGTCTTCCACAATTGTAGCAATTACGTTCACAACTAGAAGATCTTTTGTCATGGTAGGATCTTGACTTGGAGCTTCTCTCTTTGCTTCTACTCTTGTAGAATTTGTTGAAGTTCTTCACCATTAAACTCAATTCCTCATTGAAGACTTGTTTTTCACTTGATGTGGCAGGAGCATCACATGAGGCTTTATAAGCACCACTAGACTTGTTGTGAAACTCTTCTTTATCCTTGAGTGACATCTCATGAGCAACAATTCTTTCAATGACTTCCGTTGGCTTGAGATCTTTGTAATTGGGCATCATTTGGATCAATTTGCACACGGTATCATATTTTCCATCCAAGGCTCTTAGGATCTTCTTGATGATGAATCTGTCAGTCATCTCTTCACTTCCTAAGCCGACAATCTCATTTGTGATGAGAGCAAGCCTAGAGTACATTTCAGCGCCACCTTCACCATTCTTCATTTGAACTTGCCAAGCTGACTTTGAAGCACATTGGATTCCTTGACGGACTCGGTACCTTCGTGCATATCAATCAAAGTATCCCAAATTTCCTTTGCATTCTCAAGACGGCTGATTTTGTTGAATTCTTTGGGGCACAATCCATTGAAGAGGATATCACAAACTTGAGCGTTGTATTGCAGCATTTCAACACTTCCGCAGTTGCTTCACGACTTGGTTCTCTCCCATCAAAGAATTCACCTTGCAAACCAATACACACAATAGCCCAAATGGCGGGCTTATGTCCAAGAATATGCATTTTCATCTTATGCTTCCAACTAGCAAAATTAGTACCATCAAAGTAAGGACCTCTACGGTGGTAATTTCCCTTGCTAGATGCCATACTCTCCTAGGTTGTGAAATCAAGCCAATGATCACCAAATCTATGGAAATCAAGGCAAATGGAGACCAAAGCTCTGATGTCACTTGTAGCATCGAAAGTATGTCTAGAGGGGGGTGATTAGACTGTTTGACCAAATAAAAATCTAGCCTTTTCCCAATTTTAAGTCTTGGCAGATTTTAGCAACTTAACACAAGTCAAGCAATCAACCTACACATGCAATTCTAAGAGTATAGCAGCGGAATGTAAATCATTGCATATGAAGGTAAAAAGAGAGGAGTTTGGAGGGAGCAAATGCAATGTAGACACAGAGATTTTTGGCATGGTTCCGATAGGTGGTGCTATCGTACATACATGTTGAAGGAGACTTCAACCCACGAAGGGTAACGGTTGCGCGAGTCCACGGAGGGCTCCACCTACAAAGGGTCCATGAAGAAGCAACCTTGTCTATCCCACCATGGCCATCGCCCATGAAGGACTTGCCTCACTTGGGTAGATCTTCACGAAGTAGGCGATCTTCTTGCCCTTACAAACTCCTTGATTCAACTCCACAATCTCGACGGAGGCTCCCAAGTGACACCTAACCAATCTAGGAGACATCACTCTCCAAAAGGTAATAGATGGTGTGTTGATGATGAACTCCTTGCTCTTGTGCTTCAAATGATAGTCTCCCCAACACTCAACTCTCTCACACAGATTTGGCTATGGTGGAAAGATGATTTCGGTGGAAAGCAACTTAGGGAAGGCTAGAGATCAAGATTCTTGTGGTTGGATTAGAATGTCTTGGTCTCAACACATGAGTAGGTGGTTCTCTCTCAAAAAATGAGTAGTGAAAGTGTAGGCACGTTCTGATGGCTCTCTCTCAAATGGAGAAGGGGGTGGAGGGGTATTTATAGCCTCCACACAAAATCTAACTGTTACACACAATTTACCAAACTCGGTGGGACCGAATAGTGAAACTCGGTGAGACTGATCTGGTTCAAAATGTGAACGTTAGGCTTTTCGGTGGGACCGACAATATCAACTCGGTGAGACCGATGCGCTAGGGTTAGCGCAAAAGCTCATATCGGTTAGACCGATCACATGAACACGGTGAGACCGATTTCAGTAATAAGCAAACAAAGACTTGGTCAGGCAAACTCGGTGGGACCGATCGCTCATTTCGGTGACACCGAAATGTTACAAAAAGGAAACAAAGAGTTTGCACAGCGAACTCGGTGGGACCGATCGCTCATCTCGGTTAGACCGAAACGTTACAAAGGGAAACAGAGAGTTTGTAATCCCATCTTGGTGAGACCGAGATCCCTATTGGTGAGACTGAACTGATTAGGGTTTCTGGATATGGCTATGTCAAGTGAACTCGGTGGCACCGGATAGATCAAATCGATGGGGCCGAGTTTGACTTTAGGTTTAGGACATATGTGGAAATGATAAAGTGGTTGAGGGCTTTTGGAGCATATCACTAAGCATTTTGAGCAAGCAAACCATTAAGCAACACCTCATCCCCTTTAAATAGTATTGGCTTTTCCTATAGACTCAATGTGATCTTGGATCACAAAAATGAAAATGTAGAGTCTTGGGCTTTTGCCAATATGTGTCCTTAGCATTTTGAGGGGTCCACATCTCTAGTCCATGTCATACTAATCATTGAACTTTCTGAAACATTGATCTTGAAAGAATATTAGTTCAATGAGCTATATGTTGTTATGAATTACCAAAACCACCCAGAGATTAGTTGCACTTTCAAAGTCTAACTTCAAAATGATGGTTTTTCTGCCTTTGACCTTAAGATTGCGCACAATTTCATGGAGGCTAAGAATTCCATCTATGATAAAACGCCCTTTGATAAAAGCAGATTGGGAGGGACAATAACAAGGTGAACAACCGAAAATAGGCGAGAAGCAACATCATTGGAAGGAAATTTAGACACGTTGTTCATCAACACGATAGGCCAAAACTGAAGAATAGAGTCAACACCCTTCACCATAGAATGAGAGATTGGACCGCATAATTTAGCCTAGAAAGGTCAACATTACCCAAACAGAAACCCTGAACAATGGAGTAAAGTAGGCTTTTAAGCCCTAGCCATAACTTTTTCTAAAGGCCACGAAGAAACCATTAGGACCCAGGGCGGTATTGAATTTAGACGAAGCAACTGCGAGGTCAATTTCAGCCTCCGACAGAGGAAGCATAAAATCATCATTGTCAGCATGGGAGACTTTGCTATCTTTATCCCAGAGAAGAGGGGAAATGGTGAGGCCAAAGGAAGGTTCCAACATTTTATTTGGGTACACTCAAGATTTTTTGTGGCTTCATGCTGGTTTGGAAATGACATGTACTAAAAATATAATTGTCTTCTCAAATCCTTTTATGTAGTTAAATCAAGGTTCACCCTAATCTAGAAGGAATCAGAATGGCTTATATATAAATTGATTGCTAGATTATCGCTTCTTCTTTCACTTGTACACTCCTGCTTTCAACAAGTTCATACCAATCACTAGAAGAAGAAAACGAAAGAGAAACGATTGGCTTTACTCCTATCCATTAGGTTTAAAATGTGGATGGTTATATCCCCAAGATATAATAGTCAACACAACCACTTTGGTTTTGTAATTGATCGCTTTAGATCTTGTAACTCTAAATCAAGTAGGGAGCGCATGCTCCTCGATGAACAATAAATTCAAAGTAAATAGTATAAATAATAATAATAATGATGAATCTATTTTTTGTGGATGTTTATGTTAGTCTAACAAGCGTGCTTGCCAATTTTCATGCGACACGGGATGGCAGTGCTTCGCCACTGGAAAAAAATAAAATTAAGTGTACATTTGAAGGAAAAATTTGGTGTTTGATTTGTTTTTGTTTTCGCACAAGTCAAATATCTTAAGCTTTTCCCCTAAAAATGTGTAGCTAATATGTGGGTGTGATAATGACCACATCTAATTTACTTTTTTTACATTTGCAAAAGACATTTTTGACCGGTAGCACCGTATACTCCCAAGAGCCGAATTAGATTTCTGCTCAATAATATGTATTTTTCCATTGCAAGGCACAGACAATTGTATTTCACAAGTCTAATAAGAAAAATGTTTTCACCAAACCCTCTTGAGCCTCATCCACCTCGCTCGGGCCATGCTCGTGGCCGGAGATGAAGTGCTCGCCCACGACATCCCCGGCCTCTGCCTCCTCCCTCGATCAAGCCGTCCAGGGTGGATTCCCTACGAGCGAGCAGTCGCCGTTGAAAGGAACCGGCCACCCACGGCACGCACAGCCGCTGCTCCACGTGACCCTCACCCATCCACATCCACATCAAGCTCGTCAGCTAACCCCGTCGGGGACACCGGAGTTCCGCGGCACCCGAACCACGCACGCACGTCCCCGCGGGAAATCGCATCGACCGACCACCGGCACGGCACCACCACAGAAATTTTCACCAGCGGGACGGCACTTGGTTGTACGACGTCGAGCCAGCAGGTGGTGACCTGACCCCCTACTAATTCTCCCAAAAGGTCTGAACTTGTTCACGGCTGAGGCCCAACCACGCCACGCCCGTGCGCTTCGCGTGCACCGCCGTGCCGTGCCGTGCCGCCGCCGCACCGGCGACCGTCCTACGTTTACGCGGTCGTAGCGCGGACTTCCGTTGCCGTCGCGACCCGACCATACACACCCCACCACACGCCACAAGTAGTACAACCCAAACCAAAAACCAAAGACGAAGTTGGACCAATGGAGATTTGCCATGCCCGTCGCCTTGGCTTCTCGCCGGCTGCAATAATAGGGCCGGAGCCCTCGGTCCTGGGTTCCCACCCACCAGACCCAACCCACCTCCACACCACACCACATCACCTCACACCCCAAGGGTAGGGTTAGCCCATCCCTTGTTGTTCTCTTCCTCCCTCACCTCAGCAGCCGCCAAACAGCAACGTCGCAGCCGACGAGCCCCACCCACCCCACCAACCCCCGCTCCCCGCCCGCCGTCGACCAGGTTGGTGCCTGCCCGCCCGCCACTTAACCCGCCCGCCACCGCCAGCCAGTGAGTAGTACTACTATTTCTTTGACCTGCGGGGATGAAGAAGCTGTACCAGGGGAAGGGCCGGCGGGTGCACCCGGCGCCGGCGCC
Organism: Triticum dicoccoides; assembly: GCF_002162155.2. Classification (NCBI taxonomy): domain Eukaryota; kingdom Viridiplantae; phylum Streptophyta; class Magnoliopsida; order Poales; family Poaceae; genus Triticum; species Triticum dicoccoides. The sequence goes on from NC_041383.1 coordinate 781,003,318, forward strand.
GGCGCCGGGGCAGGACGCGTCCGCGGTGGCGCTCGCCATGCTGCCGGCGACCCTGCTGGCGCTCGTGGCCGCGCTCACGGCCGAGGAGCAGGAGGTGCTGGCCTACCTGCTGTCGGGCGGGGCCGGCGGCGCGGCGGGGGGCGCGGGCGGGGGCCGGCGCCGGCGGCTCAACGGGCCGCACCAGCCGGAGATGGGCTGCGGCTGCTTCGGCTGCTACAAGAGCTTCTGGGCCCGCTGGGACGCCTCCCCCAACCGCCACCTCATCCACCGCATCATCGACGCCGTCGAGGAGGGCTCCGGCGGGGGCGAGGGAGCAGCCAAGGGATCCGCACCAGGGGGCGCCACGCGCCGTGGTCACCGCCGCCGGCGCCGTGGCCGCGGCGGGCCGTGCGCCGTCGACGCCGCCGCCGAGGAGCACGGAGCCGCGGAGGCCCACGTCGGCGTCCCGGACGAGCACCTGCACCCGCAAGGCTGCTGCGCGTCGGACGGCGGCGAGGACGGCGACTACGAGGGCGACGAGGACGACGGCGCGGACAGCCTCTACGGCGGCGAGGAGGCCCTGACGGACGACAGCGACTGCGCCGGCGCCAACAGCTCCGCCGAGAAGAGCGCCGTGGGCAAGCTGGTGCGCTTCATCGGCGAGAAGGTGTGGGCCGCCTGGACCTGACCGGCATCCCCCGCCGCCGCCGCCGCCGCTAGAACTTCTCGTAGATTAGGTTGAAGCAAGAATGGAGAGACCGCCAAGAAGGTCAGGTCAGGTCAGGTCAGGTCAGTGAAACCAGTAGTAGTACTAGCAGTTGGTTTTGTCCAAGCAAGCAAGCAAGCAAGAGCATCCGCTCTATGCCCCTTTTGATTTCTTGCAACTCTGATGAACGAGCAACCCCGAGGCTCCGGGTGGGGATTAAGAGTCCAAATCTCCCCACATCCAGGCCTCCCATGTACCATATTTTTGCTCATTTGGTTCAACAAGAAACTTTCCCCATTTCCCCTTTCTCTCCTCGTCATTGATGAGCTGCTTCAGCAAAATCTTAGTAATCTGAACTGTCGATTGATTCCTGCTGCTAGTTGCAGGACCAAGAATCTCTTCTTTACTAGTTCTTGTTATTAAAGCCTGTAGAAATGATTAAGTGCCAACCTCGTTGTCGCCTGGCCCATTTGCCTTGCCTGCTAAGCAAAAGCATCTGCGCAAAGGCGCCGGGGTTCTGCAAAGCCCTCGCTAACCTTGTTCCCCTGCTGCTCACTCATGGTGCGCTTCGGTGACACATCCATCCCGAACGATGGAATCATGCGAAATATTAGTAGCAAGTATAATCTTTGTTATCGTTGTTGTTGTCGTTGGTTGATTGATTTGATTCGAGCTAGCTAGCTAGCTGGAGCAGTTCGCCACACCGATAAAGCTCGAGCTCATAAACAGGAATTAATCATCGTATCTGCAGAGCAACGACCACCGCGACGTGGCGGCAGAACTGGGGAACTGGTGCGAATTTGACCCGAAAGCGGGAAGCTCCCGTGCGACTGCACTGCTGCTCCCACCTCTCTCTTTCTCGAAAGGGAACCACTACCATCTTTTGAACCATGCCTTTTATTAGTGTTTCTATTATCTATGCTTTGAGAGGGGTATTTTTTGTGTATTCAATTGTGGCATTGGAGGAGGCAAAAGGAGGATTAGATATTTCCTCCTCCCCATGTACCGCATCGGTACTTACCCAAAAGAATTGCTAAGTGTACTACTGGCGATTGCAAAGCGGAAGTTATCCGTGGGCTGGGTAGTTTGTTTCGCTCCCACTGTGACTCTGCTCGGCGAGGACGACGTGTACTCCACGAAATTAAGCCCTTTAACTTTACCACATCCAGTACAAAGCTTACGGCACTTTAATAAGCTAGTACTACGTGCTAGTAGCACCAAATTCATCTAAAACTTATCTAGTAGCTTTTTATCTTAGGGTGGGAGGTTTTGTAGCTTTGCTCCCTCCTCCCATGTCATGGCTGATGCATGGCGCAAGCTGGCGGCCATGTTGCAACGAAATTGCATACGTTATCCTGGCGCCCGAACAGCTGCGTTTTCCGTTGGGCGGAGAGAAAGCCCGGAACCAAGGGCCACTGTTTGACTGCCCTACAATGTTGAATTGTTGAGGCCCATACTAACTAGCCTTTGGAGCAGCTGCCACTGCCAAGAAGGTAGGGTGTGTTTGTTTGATAATGCCCACGCTACACCAGTTTTTTTTTTTTTTTGAGAAACAAATGTGGTAGTGCTAATTGGCAATAGCTGGTTTTTCCCAAATGGAATGTGAAAACTGTTTGAGAAGAAGGGGTGGGGGGACATGACTCAGGATGACACCAATTGGCAGCAAACCAAACAGAGAAGTGGCCAAGAAAGAATTCATGGCTTGGCAGCGAACGGAAGGAGAAAAGTCACTGTAGCCGGTGAGCCTGCCGGGAAAGCGGAGGTTGACGGGGGCACGGATGACGGGGTATGTCACTCCTACTACTACTACTACTGGTGCTACTGCTACCGGAGGACAGGGAATTGATGGGCACATGCAATGCACCTGCGCCACTGCCTGCCTGCCTTGCGCGCTTCACTCCCCCTCGCACACACTCGCTCACTGGCGCGCGCGCTGCTCCAGTCCAAGGTACAGGGCAGGGCAAGGTCGTAATGAGGGAGGGCCGCGACGGAATGGATCGCCGCATTTGATGATACTGCTGTACTCATCAGTGAATTCATTCATTCGGTTTAAATGAACGGCTTCGATGATCGCGGGCGTTGCTGCGGAAGGCCAAGGAACGAGGGGGCCTTTATGACCCCCGCGTTTGCGTTGCGCACCCATTGTGGGCTTCTTATGTTGCGTTCATGTAATGTTTTTGCAAGAAATGGTGCTCCCTCGGAAAAGAAATGGCAGTACTCCCTCAGTCCAGGCTTATATATTTCCTAATACGTGCTTCGAAACTTTGTTTCAGTAATGTACTGTACGAGATATATGCCATAATGCCAAAAGGATTGTACAGCTGGAAACAAAAAAAAATCTGATTGTCAGTAATAAAGAAATAAAGCAAATAGTATTACGCTTACTCTTATAATAACCCAAACAAAGGAACTACGAAGTTAAAACAAACATCCTCATCGTTTGTTGACTCATGACCAGACCACACCGACTTCACCACATATTTTGCCACACACAGGACTAGACGACTTTGATTTTGTCGTCGGAGCATGCTTTGCCATGTCATTTTTCGCACTAGTGACCAGATGACTTTGACTTTGCCGCACCGAAAATTGGGTTCGCCACGACCATGCCTACCAATCTTATCGTCGCCGAAGAGAGGAGACATGCTCGGTGAGAGAGAAACTAGGCCTTCTTCCACACCAACCAAACATGGACACACAACAATTTCTATGTCGATTTGCACCGGCACAAAATTGAGTCCACAATTGCAAGAACACATTAAGTTCGCCAGTGCCGCCTCTAGTCCGTCGTTTCACCTCTAGCTAGGTGCTTCGCCCAAAAGGATAGATTGCCAAAAATTGACGCAACTAGCAGACAAACACAACACACCACACCACACCACACCAACATAGAGTTAACACTAAAACCGTCATCATTTGTCGGACTCGTGACCGGGTGACTCTGACCTCGTTGCAATTTTTGTCGCACTAGTGACTAGATGACTTTGACATTGCCGCAACAAAAATTTGGTTCACCATGACCATAGTTATCAATCCTACCATTGTCGAAGAGAGGAGAGATGTTCAAAGAAATGCAAAACAAGACCCTCTCCTACATAGAACAAACATGGACACACATTGTTCTTATGTTGGTTGCACCATTGCAAATTGCATAAGCAATGGCCGGCCAAACACCAACTTCAGCAATGCCACCTCCAGTTGTCGATTGGTCCCCCTCTAGGTAGGTGCTCTAACCAAAAGGACATATCTCCAAGATGATGTTAAAATTAGTGACGACCTCTAAAGCGCGAGGGTCAATTGAAAGAGATAGAAAGAAACGATTTGCTACATTTACTACCTCTCACCACTGAAGGACTTGAATTGTCACAACAGACAAACGCGAAAATTGGCAGTGAGGAGTACCAAATGCAGTGAGTGTTTTCTCTCTCTTGTGGTTTGGCTTTAGTTTTGTATTTTCTAAACACATGTGCATACACCGCATACTCGAGATTGGATCTACGGAGCATCAAAATCGATAAGTTCATTGATAACTTGCCCCTATCGAGGGTTCCACTGGAGGTGGGCATATTAACCAAGATTAGGAAATAACCAGGAATGAAATCAAACGGAACAAGACTAAAAAAATCGGTCCCAGAGCCGCCTATGCGTAGGGTGTTGGGGAACGTTGCAGAAAATAAAAAATTTCTACGCTTTCACCAAGATCAATCTATGAGTTCATCTAGCAACGAGAGAGAGGAGTGCATCTACATACCCTTGTAGATCGCGAGCGGAAGCGTTCAAGAGAACGAGGTTGAGGGAGTCGTACTCGTCGTGATCCAAATCATCGATGATCCTATTGCTGAACGGACAGCACCTCCGCGTTCAACACATGTACGGTTGGGAAGACGTCTCCTTCTTCTTGATCCAGCAAGGGGGAAGGAGAGGTTGATGAAGATCCAGCAGCACGACGGCGAGGTGGTGGATGCAGCAGCGATCTCGGCAGAGCTTCGCCAAGCTTCTACGAGAGGGAGAGGTGTTGCAGAGGGAGAGGGAGGCGCCAAGAGCATGGGTGCGGCTGCCCTCCCTCCCCCATCTTTATATAGGCCCCCTAGGGGGGGGGCGGCCCTAGGAGATGCAATCTCCAAGGGGGGCGGTGGCCAAGGGGGGTGGCTTGCCCCCCAAGCCAAGTAGAGGCGCCCCCACCCCTAGGGTTTCCAACCCTAGGAGCAGGAGGGCCCAAGGGGGGGGCGCACCAGCCCACCAGGGGCTGGTTCCCCTCCCACTTCAGCCCATGGGGCCCTCCGGATTAGGTGGCCCCACGCAGTGGACCCCTGGGACCTTTCCGGTGGTCCCGGTACAATACCGGTGACCCCCGAAACTTTTTCCCGACGGCCGAAACCTGACTTCCTATATATAATTATTTACCTCCGGACCATTCCGGAACTCCTCGTGACGTCCGGGATCTCATCCGGGACTCCGAACAACTTTAGGGTTACTGCATACTTATATCTCTACAACCCTAGCGTCACTGAACCTTAAGTGTGTAGACCCTATGGGTTCGGGAGACATGCAGACATGACGAGACGCCTCTCCGGTCAATAACCAATAGCGGGATCTGGATACCCATGTTGGCTCCCACATGCTCCTCGATGATCTCATCGGATGAACCACGATGTCGAGGATTCAATCAATCCCGTATACAATTCCCTTTGTCAATCGGTACGTTACTTGCCCGAGATTCGATCGTCGGTATCCCAATACCTCGTTTAATCTCGTTACCAGCAAGTCACTTTACTCGTACCGTAATGCATGATCCCGTGACCAGACACTTGGTCACATTGAGCTCATTATGATGATGCATTACTGAGTGGGCCCAGAGATACCTCTCCGTCATACGGAGTGACAAATCCCAGTCTCGATTCGTGCCAACCCAACAGACACTTTCGGAGATACCCGTAGTGCACCTTTATAGTCACCCAATTACGTTGTGACGTTTGGCACACCCAAAGCACTCCTACGGTATCTGGGAGTTGCACAATCTCATGGTCTAAGGAAATGATACTTGACATTTGGAAAAGCTCTAGCTAAACGAACTACACGATCTTTGAGCTATGCTTAGGATTGGGTCTTGTCCATCACATCATTCTCCTAATGATGTGATCCCGTTATCAATGACATCCAATGTCCATAGTCAGGAAACCATGACTATCTATTGATCAACGAGCTAGTCAACTAGAGGCTCACTAGGGACATGTTGTGGTCTATGTATTCACATGTGTATTACGATTTCCGGATAACACAATTGTAGCATGAATAACAGACAATTATCATGAACAAGGAAATATAATAATAACCATTTTATTATTGCCTCTAGGGCATATTTCCAATAGTCTCCCACTTGCACTAGAGTCAATAATCTTGTTACATTGTGATGAATCGGACACCCATAGAGTTCTGGTGTTGATCATGTTTTTCTCTAGGGAGAGGTTTAGTCAACGGATCTGCTATATTCAGGTCCGTATGTAGTTTACAAATGTCTATGTCTCCATCTTGAACATTTTCACGAATGGAGTTGAAGCGACCCTTGATGTGCCTGGTCTTCTTGTGAAACCTGGCTCCTTTGCAAGTGCAATAGCTCCAGTGTTGTCACAGAAGAGTGTGATCGGCCCCGACGCATTGGGTATGACTCCTAGGTCGGTGATGAACTCCTTCACCCAGATTGCTTCATGCACTGCCTCCGAGGCTGCCATGTACTCTGCTTCACATGTAGATCCCGCCACGACGCTTTGCTTGCAACTGCACCAGCTTACTGCCCCACCATTCAGAATATACACGTATCCGGTTTGTGACTTAGAGTCATCCAGATCTGTGTCGAAGCTAGCGTCGACGTAACCCTTTACGACGAGCTCTTCGTCACCTCCATAAACGACAAACATATCCTTAGTCCTTTTCAGGTACTTCAGGATGTTCTTGACCGCTGTCCAGTGTTCCATGCCGGGATTACTTTGGTACCTTCCTACCAAACTTACGGCAAGGTTTACATCAGGTCTGGTACACAGCATGGCATACATAATAGACCCTATAGCTGATGCATAAGGGATGACACTCATCTTTTCTCTATTTTCTGCCGTGGTCGGGCATTGAGCTGAGCTCAATTTCACACCTTGCAACACAGGCAAGAACCCCTTCTTAGACTGATCCATATTGAACTTCTTCAATATCTTATCAAGGTATGAGCTTTGTGAAAGACCTATGAGGCGTCTCGATCTATCCCTATAGATCTTGATGCCTAGTATGTAAGCAGCTTCTCCAAGGTCCTTCATTGAAAATCACTTATTCAAGTAGGCCTTAATGCTGTCCAAAAGTTCTATATCATTTCCCATCAAAAGTATGTCATCTACATATAATATGAGAAATGCTACAGAGCTCCCACTCACTTTCTTGTAAACGCAGGCTTCTCCATAAGTCTGTATAAACCCAAACGCTTTGATCATCTCATCAAAACGAATGTTCCAACTGCGAGATGCTTGCACCAGCCCATAAATGGATTGCTGGAGCTTGCATACCTTGTTAGCATTCTCAGGGTCGACAAAACCTTCCGGCTGCATCATATACAGTTCTTCCTTAAGATGGCCATTAAGAAATGCCGTTTTGACGTCCATTTGCCATATCTCATAATCATAGTATGCGGCAATTGCTAACATGATTCGGACGGACTTTAGCTTCGCTACGGGAGAGAATGTCTCATCGTAGTCAACCCCTGGAACTTGTCGATAACCCTTAGCGACAAGTCGAGCTTTATAGATGGTAACATTACCATCCGCGTCCGTCTTCTTCTTGAAGATCCATTTGTTTTCTATCGCTCGCCGATCATCGGGCAAGTCTGTCAAAGTCCATCCTTCGTTTTCATACATGGATCCTATCACGGATTGCATGGCTTCAAGCCATTTGTTGGAATCTGGGCCCGCCATCGCTTCTTCATAGTTCGAAGGTTCACCGTTGTCTAACAACATGATTTCCAGGACAGGGTTGCCATACCACTCTGGTGTGGAACGTGTCCTTGTGGACCTACAAAGTTCAGCAGTAACTTGATTCGAAGTACCTTGATCTTTATCATTAACTTCCTCTTCAGTTGGTGCTGGCACCACAGGAACATCTTCCTGAGCTGTGCTAATTACCGGTTCAAGAGGTAGTACTTCATCAAGTTCCACTTTCCTCCCACTTACTTCTCTCGAGAGAAACTCTTTCTCCAGAAAGGACCCGTTCTTGGCAACAAAGATCTTGCCTTCGGATCTGAGGTAGAAGGTATACCCAATGGTTTTCTTAGGGTATCCTATGAAGACGCATTTTTCCGACTTGGGTTCGAGCTTTTCAGGTTGAAGTTTCTTGACATAAGCATCGCATCCCCAAACTTTTAGAAACGACAGCTTAGGTTTCTTCCCAAACCATAATTCATACGGTGTCGTCTCAACAGATTTAGACGGTGCCCTATTTAAAGTGAATGTAGCTGTCTCTAGAGCGTATCCCCGAAATGATAGCGGTAAATTGGTAAGAGACATCATAGATCGCACCATATACAATAGAGTGCGATTACGACATTCGAACACACCGTTACGCTGAGGTGTTCCAGGCGGCGTGAGTTGTGAAATGATTCCACATTTCCTTAAGTGCGTACCAAATTTGTGACTTAAATATTCTCCTCCATGATCTGATCGTAAGAACTTTATTTTTCGGTCACATTGATTCTCTACCTCATTCTGAAATTCCTTGAACTTTTCAAAGGTCTCAGACTTGTGTTTCATCAAGTAGACATACCCATATCTACTGAAGTCGTCAGTGAGAGTGAGAACATAACGATATCCTCCGCGAGCCTCAACGCTCATTGGACCGCACACATCAGTATGTATGATTTCCAATAAGTTGGTTGCTCGCTCCATTGTTCCGGAGAACGGAGTCTTGGTCATTTTGCCCATGAGGCATGGTTCGCATGTGTCAAATGATTCATAATCGAGAGACTCTAAAAGTCCATCAGCATGGAGGTTCTTCATGCGCTTGACACCAATGTGACCAAGGCGGCAGTGCCACAAATATGTGGGACTATCGTTATCAACCTTACATCTTTTGGTATTCACACTATTAATATGTGTAATATTACGTTCGAGATTCATTAAGAATAAACCATTGACCAGCGGGGCGTGACCATAAAACATATCTCTCATATAAATAGAACAACCATTATTCTCGGATTTAAATGAGTAGCCATCTCGCATTAAACGAGATCCAGATACAATGTTTATGCTCAAAGCTAGCACTAAATAACAGTTATTGAGGTTTAAAACTAATCCCGTAGGTAAATGTAGAGGTAGCGTGCTGACAGCGATCACATCGACCTTGGAACCATTCCCGACACGCATCATCACCTCGTCCTTCGCCAGTCTCCGCTTATTCCACAACTCCTGCTTTGAGTTACAAATATGAGCAACGGCACCGGTATCAAATACCTAGGAGCTACTACGAGTACTGGTAAGGTACACATCAATTACATGTATATCACATATACCTTTGGTGTTGCCGGCCTTCTTGTCCGCTAAGTATTTGGGGCAGTTCCGCTTCCAGTGACCACTTCCCTTGCAATAAAAGCACTCAGTCTTAGGCTTGGGTCCATTCTTTGACTTATTCCTGGCAACTGGCTTACTGGGCGCGGCAACTCCCTTGCCGTCCTTCTTGAAGTTCTTCTTACCCTTGCCTTTCTTGAACTTAGTGGTTCTATTCACCATCAACACTTGATGTTCCTTTTTGATCTATACCTCCGCTGATATCAACATTCAATATACCTCAGGAATGGTCTTTTCCATCCCCTGCATATTGAACTTCATCACAAAGCTCTTGTAGCTCGGTGGAAGCGACTGAAGGATTCTGTCAATAACCGCGTCATCCGGGAGATTAACTCCCAGCTGAGTCAAGCGGTTGTGCAACCCAGACATTTTGAGTATGTGCTCACTGACAGAACTATTTTCCTCCATCTTACAACTGAAGAACTTGTCGGAGACTTCATATCTCTCGACCCGGGCATGAGCTTGGAAAACCATTTTCAGCTCTTCGAACATCTCATATGCTCCATGTTGCTCAAACCGCTTTTGGAGCCCCGGTTCTAAGCTGCAAAGCATGCCGCACTGAACGAGGGAGTAATCATCAGCACGAGACTACCAAGCGTTCGTAACATCTTGGTTCTCTAGGATGGGTGCTTCACCTAGCGGTGCTTCTAAGACATAATATTTCTTTGCAGCTATGAGGATGATCCTCAGGTTCCGGACCCAGTCCGTATAGTTGCTGCCATCATCTTTCAGCTTGGTTTTCTCTAGGAACGCGTTGAAGTTGAGGTGGACATGAGTGTTGGCCATTTGATCTACAAGACATTTTTGTAAAGATTCTAGACTAATTTCATGATAATTAAGTTCATCTAATCAAATTATTTAATGAACTTCAACTCATATTAGACATCCCTCTAGTCATCTAAGTGATACATGATCCGAGTCGACTAGGCCGTGTCCGATCATCACGTGAGACGGACTACTCATCATCGGTGAACATCTCCATGTTGATCGTATCTTCCATACGACTCATGTTCGACCTTTCGGTATCTTGTGTTCCGAGGCCATGTCTGTACATGCTAGGCTCGTCAAGTTAACCTAAGTGTTTATGCATGTGTAAATCTGTCTTACACCCGTTGTATGTTAGAATTTATCACACCCGATCATCACGTGGTGCTCCGAAACAACAAACTTTCGCAACGGCGCACGGTTAGGGGGAACACTTTCTTGAAACTATTATGAGGGATAATCTTATTTACTACCGTCGTTCTAAGTAAACAAGATGCAAAAACATGATAAACATCACATGCAATCAAATAGTGACATGATATGGCCAATATCATATAGCTCCTTTGATCTCCATCTTAGTGGCTCCATGATCATCTTCGTCACCGGCATGACACCATGATCTCCATCATCATGATCTCCATCATCGTGTCTCCATGAAGTTGCTCACCAACTATTACTTCTACTACTATGGCTAACGGTTTAGCAATAAAGTAAAGTAATTACATGGCGTTTAATCATTGACACGCACGTCATACAATAATTAAGACAACTCCTATGGCTCCTGCCGGTTGTCATACTCATCGACATGCAAGTCGTGATTCCTATTACAAGAACATGATCTCATACATCACATATATATCATTCATCACAACTTTTGGCCATATCACATCACAAGGCATATGCTGCAAAAACAAGTTAGACATCCTCTAATTGTTGTTGCATGTTTTTACGTGGCTGCAATAGGGTTCTAGCAAGAATGTTTTCTTACCTACCTGAAAGCCTCAATATGATATGCCAACTTCTATTTACCCTTCATAAGGACCCTTTTCATCGAATCCGCTCCAACTAAAGTGGGAGAGACAGACACCCGCTAGCCACCTTATGCAACTAGGGCATGTCAGTCGGTGGAACCTGTCTCACGTAAGCGTACGTGTAAGCTCGGTCCGGGCCGCTTCATCCCACGATGCCGCCGAAGCAAAATAAGACTAGTAGTGGCAAGAAAGTTGACAACATATACGCCCACAACAAATTGTGTTCTACTCGTGCAAAGAGAACTACGCATAGACCTAGCTCATGATGCCACTGTTGGGGAACGTTGCAGAAAATAAAAAATTTCTACGCTTTCACCAAGATCAATCTATGAGTTCATCTAGCAACGAGAGAGAGGAGTGCATCTACATACCCTTGTAGATCGCGAGCGGAAGCGTTCAAGAGAATGAGGTTGAGGGAGTCGTACTCGTCGTGATCCAAATCACCGATGATCCTAGTGTTGAACGGACAACACCTCCGTGTTCAACACACGCACGGTTGGGAAGATGTCTCCTCCTTCTTGATCCAGTAAGGGGGAAGGAGAGGTTGATGAAGATCCAGCAGCACGACGGCGTGGTGGTGGATGCAGCAGCGATCTCGGCAGAGCTTCGCCAAGCTTCTACGAGAGGGAGAGGTGTTGCAGAGGGAGAGGGAGGCGCCAAGAGCATGGCTGCGGCTGCCCTCCCTCCCCCTATTTATATAGGGCCCCTGGGGGGGCTCCGGCCCTAGGAGATGCAATCTCCAAGGGGGGCAGCGGCCAAGGGGGGTGGCTTGCCCCCCAAGCCAAGTGGAGGCGCCCCCACCCCTAGGGTTTCCAACCCTAGGCGTAGGGGGGCCAAGGGGTGCGCACCAGCCCACCAGGGGCTGGTTCCCCTCCCACTTCAGCCCATGGGGCCCTCCGGGATAGGTGGACCCACCCGGTGGACCCCCGAGACCCTTCCGGTGGTCCCGGTACAATACCGGTGACCCCCGAAACTTTTCCGATGGCCGAAACTTGACTTTTTATATATAATTCTTTACCTCTGGACCATTCTGGAACTCCTCGTGACGTCCGGGATCTCATCCGGGACTCCGAACAACTTTCGGGTTACTGCATACTAATATCTCTACAACCCTAGCGTCACCGAACCTTAAGTGTGTAGACCCTACGAGTTCGGGAGACATGCAGACATGACCGAGACGCCTCTCCGGTCAATAACCAACAACGGGATCTGGATACCCATGTTGGCTCCCACATGCTCCTCGATGATCTCATTGGATGAACCACGATGTCGAGGATTCAATCAATCCCGTATGCAATTCCCTTTGTCAATCGGTATGTTACTTGCCCGAGATTCGATCGTCGGTATCCCAATACCTCATTTAATATCGTTACCGGCAAGTCACTTTACTCGTACCGTAATGCATGATCCCATGACCAGACACTTGGTCACATTGAGCTCATTATGATGATGCATTACCGAGTGGGCCCAGAGATACCTCTCCGTCATACGGAGTGACAAATCCCAGTCTCGATTCGTGCCAAGCCAACATACACTTTCGGAGATACCCGTAGTGCACCTTTATAGTCACCCAGTTACGTTGTGACGTTTGGCACACCCAAATCACTCCTACGGTATCCGGGAGTTGCACAATCTCATGTTATAAGGAAATGATACTTGACATTTAGAAAAGCTCTAGCTAAACGAACTACACGATCTTTGAGCTATGCTTAGGATTGGGTCTTGTCCATCACATCATTCTCCTAATGATGTGATCCCGTTATCAATGACATCCAATGTCCATAGTCAGGAAACCATGACTATCTGTTGATCAACGAGCTAGTCAACTAGAGGCTCACTAGGGACATGTTGTGGTCTATGTATTCACATGTGTATTACGATTTCCGGATAACACAATTATAGCATGAATAACAGACAATTATCATGAACAAGGAAATATAGTAATAACCATTTTATTATTGCCTCTAGGGCATATTTTCAACATAGGGTCCACCATCAACACCGCAAATATAATCTTGCTTGATGAACCATTTTTCTTTTTCGAATATGCGGTCGGTTTCCTCGCCTCCTAGGCTCTGCACTATTGCGATACACACAACTATCGGCAACTATATTCCTGAGCAGAGTGGATGGAAGGCAAGTACTACAGTAGACCAAAAGGTCAATGTGTCAAGAATACTCGAATTTGATTTCGGTAGGCTGGGGTTCCGGTCGATTGATCGACTTGGTGGAGCTTTTTGAGCGTTTTCACGCTATGAATGCGCCCATGATCGTGAATAGTACTATTATTTTGGGTACACCGACGGTACGACTATGCATGGGACTATCCGGTGGCAGAGCTTGTTGATGATGATTGTTGAGGGGGCTAATCAAAATTGAGGGGCGAAGAAGATACGTTGTGCATGAACTCTGTGAATCATTGATATTCAAGTCTAATAATATTAGAAGTACACTTAAGAGTTTTCCTAGAGTAGGGGGTGCAATGGCCCCCTTGCGCCCCACGAAGCTCTGCCGCTGGGCCTGATCTGTACTACTGATGCTAGGGTTTGACTCTATTGATTTATTCCTCCTACTATTAGCAGGACTAAGAATCTGCTCTTTTAATTAGTTCTTGTCAAAGCCAAGAAATGCTCGGTGTCTACCTCATTGTCGCTTGGCCCATGTCCATGTCCATTGCCTTGTCTGCTAAGCAAAAGCATCTTCTCAAAGGCGCTGGAGTTCTGCAAAGCCATCGTGAAGTCTGTTCCCCTGCTATTCAGGGCATGGCCAATGCATGGCCCTAGGGTGATGCCCCGCAAGCCATGTAGGATCGGATATCCGTAAAAGTAGGTCCAGATAGTGTAGCGGGATCCTCGGCAAGAGGTGAGTGCTTGGGGAGAAAAAGTGTAGTACATTGCATAAAGGTGGAAAAGTTGAAGTGAAGCGTGGGGATGCAAGTGTAGTGAGAGTCTACTTTCTATTTTTTGATGAGGCTCACTAGTAGTAGCTTGCTTTGAAGAGAACAAAATCAATATAGATGCCTCAACCTACTTTTCTTTATCATGACTAGTAAGCATGCACGTGCAACGCACGTCTCAAACATAAAACAGGTGAATTCACATAATATAAAAAAATAAACGTCTTTAAAAATATAAATTAAATGGATACACAATGTTTGATGTCGCTCAAATTGTATTTTCAAAAGCGAGACACAATAGTGGTTATGTTGCTGCATAGAGTAATAGCAGGAAAATATTCTCATTTAAATAAAATCAGTAATTATTTATTAATGCAGTAATATGTGCATGTAGTATAGTCTTCTCTTCGAGTGTAGCCAGGAAAAAAAAGTATAAACTGCCTTACGGTGCAATTATATTGTTCAAGATGCTTAATTCTTGAATCTTATTTTATTCTACTAATCTGCATAGCAAAATATATATTTGTACTAATTTGGATCAAATTATATATATTTTTTGGTTGTGTGGACTGCCAAAATTATATAGCTACCTACTATGGATAATAGGAAATAGAAGATGATATGTGACTACAACGACTTCTATATGAAATAAAGATGATTTACAAGAACTAATTGAAATGTAAAAGGGCTAGAAGAAATCCAATAATTATCATAATAGAAAATATTTATCCGGTTTTGTATGTGTTTATGCGTTGGCAACCATACTAACTTACAATGATGTAAGACGCTTTGTACGTATAGAAACTGAAATGAGTTATGAAGAAAAATAAAAATGGAAGAAAAAGTATTCTAGAGTATTTGTCAAGCTTAACCTTATCAAGCTTTCAGGTCAGCTTCTAAATTACAAAAAAATGATGAATCCTCAAATAAGAAAGAGCCAACAATTTGGAACATGCTACAAAACTGGGGAAGATAGAAAGCATTCATCCTCTTTTTCCTTGTCGTAAGGAGTAGCTTCAGCATACATTTGTAATAATGTAATACCTGATCCGGAAAAAGTTGTTCATTATTATTATTGGAGGAAAGAGGCGCACAGACAAAGAAAGAGAGGCGGTGCAAATAAGGCCTTAAACATCATGTCTTCAAGTTTGATGACTGCAGATATGTTGGATCATTCGAAACTGCACAAATATATAAGAATAAATATATATGCCAAAATAGCGAAAGGTATTTGGTTTCTCTGTCATGAAACAAAAAATCTGACTGAGTACAATTTATATGATTTCTCTGTACCAATATACGGCAGCTGTATTAGGACAGATCCTTTGAAGGATCTATTTATTGGAACTCAGCCGGATTAGTTTCTTCATTGGATCCTTCTGTATGGTAAAATTCTCTTTATTGGAACGCAGTAGAGATTGCATACCTTTACAGAACAGCAAGAGATATTCTCTAACAATAGTTACGGAGTCATGTGACCCATTTTAGATGTATAGAATCATGTAACTGAAATAGTAGTACATCTTCAATATCTTGCCTCCTACTGAATCTTACATAATTTACTGGATTGCTGTGCAATTATGTTAAAGTAACGCGTGTAAAGTTTTCTCTAAGAATGAATCATATATTCTGATTTCCAACCTATCCCTAGAGATAGTGCCTAGGTAGGTGCAACCCACCTTAATTCCAGGTAAAGCAACATCATACGTAAAACACACACTGATCAAATAGCACAAATAAGGCAATTCTAATCAAGGGGATGGTGTTACCTCTTGATACGGTCCAGTTTAATGCATATGGTGGTACGAAGTAAAGCCCAAGGAAGCCGACATGAACATGAGAATTAATCATGGGAAATAGACTCTGCATCTTGACTTCTTCAGTATCCCTCTTGATCCTACTTTGTAAGACAAGATTGCTGCATTCTTATGTACGTGCCATATATAATTACACATTTCCAGTACAGCAATCGGCAACCTAAGATAATCTCAAATCTATAATTCTAGATTGCTTGAAGGCCCGTGATTCTTATTTAATATGTAATGCACGTGCACCCACTGAACAGACACTTTGTCGGCATGGGTGCTGCGAACGGAGCTGAAGTCAATGCGGATGTCAATGGTTGCTGGAGAGCATGCCCTGGACGTGGATGGACTCGTCGCAGTAGCGGCAGAAGAGCACCCGGCCTCCAAACAGAAGACGATGGCGGCGATAGCACATGTGTTCCCGGAGAAAGACGAAGCTCCTCGCGCTTCCCCCATCGTGGCTAGCGTGCATGATGGCAACAGGCGGCTCGCGATTAGCTTCCTAATAGGATGGATGCGTCCGAGATAAGTTTTTTAATAGGATGGATTTGTCTGAGATTAGTTTCCTAATAGGATGGATGCACTCTGATTTAGTTTCCTAGAATAGGACGCACCCGTGATTATTAGTTTCCTAATTGCGCAGGCGTGGAGTTTCATATTTTCCTCCACGGTGGAGTACGGTCAGTCAATGTAAATTGCTAAGTGCACACAGAAAATGATTTAGGTTAAGGCTAACCGATAGATTGATTTTAGTGGGCCTAATCGTGCGGTGGTATTGGATCTATGTACGCTTTATGGGGTGTGCTTAAAAAAGTTCTTGTTTGATTGTTTAATAGTAGTATAGAAAACTGCACAAATATATAAGAATAAATATATATGCCAAAATAGCGAAAGGTATTTGTTTTCTCTGTCATGAAACAAAAAATCTGACCGAGTACAATTTATATGATTTCTCTGTACCAATATACGGCAACTGTATTAGGACAGATCCTTTGAAGGATCTATTTATTGGAACTCAGCCGGATTAGTTTCTTCATTGGATCCTTCTGTATGGTAAAATTCTCTTTATTGGAACGCAGTAGAGATTGCATACCTTTACAGAACAGCAAGAGATATTCTCTAACAATAGTTACGGAGTCATGTGACACATTTTAGATGTATAGAATCATGTAACTGAAATAGTAGTACATCTTCAATATCTTGCCTCCTACTGAATCTTACATAATTTACTGGATTGCTGTGCAATTATGTTAAAGTAACGCGTGTAAAGTTTTCTCTAAGAATGAATCATATATTCTGATTTCCAACCTATCCCTAGAGATAGTGCCTAGGCAGGTGCAACCCACCTTAATTCCAGGTAAAGCAACGTCATACGTAAAACACACACTGATCAAATAGCACAAATAAGGCAATTCTAATCAAGGGGATGGTGTTACCTCTTGATACGGTCCAGTTTAATGCATATGGTGGTACGAAGTAAAGCCCAAGGAAGCCGATATGAACATGAGAAGTAATCATGGGAAATAGACTCTGCATCTTGACTTCTTCAGTATCCCTCTTGATCCTACTTTGTAAGACAAGATTGCTGCATTCTTATGTACGTGCCATATATAATTACACATTTCCAGTACAGCAATCGGCAACCTAAGATAATCCCAAATCTATAATTCTAGATTGCTTGAAGGCCCGTGATTCTTATTTAATATGTAATGCACGTGCACCCACTGAACAGACACTTTGTCGGCATGGGTGCTGCGAACGGAGCTGAAGTCAATGCGGAAGTCGATGGTTGCTGGAGAGCATGCCCTGGACGTGGATGGAGTCGTCGCAGTAGCGGCAGAAGAGCGCCTGGCCTCCAAACAGAAGACGATGGCGGTGATAGCACATGTGTTCCCGGAGAAAGACGAAGCTCCTCGCGCTTCCCCTATCATGGCTAGCGTGCATGATGGCAGCAGGCGGCTCGCGATTAGCTTCCTAATAGGATGGATGCGTCCGAGATAAGTTTTTTAATAGGATGGATTTGTCTGAGATTAGTTTCCTAATAGGATGGATGCACTCTAATTTAGTTTCCTAGAATAGGACGCACCCGTGATTATTAGTTTCCTAATTGCGCAGGCGTGGAATTTCATATTTTCCTCCACGGTGGAGTACGGTCAGTCAATGTAAATTGCTAAGTGCACACAGAAAATGATTTAGGTTAAGGCTAACCGATAGATTGATTTTAGTGGGCCTAATCGTGCGGTGGTATTGGATCTATGTACGCTTTATGGGGTGTGCTTAAAAAAGTTCTTGTTTGATTGTTTAATAGTAGTATAGATGTTCCCGAAGAAAGACGAAGCTCCTCGCGCTTCCCCCATCGTGGCTAGCGTGCATGATGGCGGCAGGCGGCTCGCGATTAGCTTCCTAATAGGATGGATGCATCCGAGATAAGTTTTTTAATAGGATGGATTTGTCTGAGATTAGTTTCCTAATAGGATGGATGCACTCTGATTTAGTTTCTTAAAATAGGATGCACCCGTGATAATTAGTTTCCTAATTGCTCAAGCGTGGAGTTTCATATTTTCCTCCACGGTGGAGTACAGTCAGTCAATGTAAATTGCTAAGTGCACACAGAAAATGGTTTAGGTTAAGGCTAACCGTTAGATTGATTTTAATGGGCCTAATCGTGCGGTGGTATTGGATCTGTGTACGCTTTGTGGGGTGTGCTTAAAAAAGTTCTTGTTTGATTGTTTAATAGTAGTATAGAAACATCTGTATCCATATGCCACCATTGTATATGCCCTCATAGTTCGCTTTGGTGACATCCATCTCCCCTGAACGATGGAATCATGCATCATTTGTACCAATAGTAAGTACAATCTTTTTTGTTGTTTGATGTTGATTGATTTGATTTGGTGAGCGAGAGTTGAAGCAGTTCTTGGCACCGATAAAGCTCGAGCTCAACCAGGAATTAATCATCACATCAGCAACAATAGCCACCGCGACGTGGCAGCAGAACATGTGGGAATTAGACCCAAAACCCGTGCCACTGCTGCTCCCATCTCTCTCTTTTTTCGGAAGGGAACTACTACCATCTTTTGAACCATGCCTTTATTAGTACTTCTTCGCTTTGAGAGTTGTGTGTGTGTATTCAAGACTAAGAATTCACTTATAACCACAACAAACGATCTACGAAGTTGAAACCAACACCGTCATCATCTGTCCCAGTCATGACCGGACGACAACGACTACTTTGACTTGTCGACAGGTGTAAGGGCATTCTTGTCCCTATGTAGTTTTGGTGATTGATGACAATGCCTTTGCGGACTAATCGTGTGTATTGAGCTTTTCAGATATATCACGACTAAACACAAGATGATTTGATGCCCCTCGGAGATTATAGAAGACGGCCTTTCTCTACGTTTGGTTCGGTGGAGTTGAGTCGTAGGAAAGCCGTACTATTAAGAGGGGGTCCGCTTTGGAAAGGTTTGGGTGGAATCTCACGTACACATTCCCTTTTGCACCACCTTTCCTCGAGCTCCTCGGAGTGTTCCTCCGTCTCACCGTGTCTCTGCCAAATGAAGGCCTCGGTCTTGCTCTTCTCAGGCTAGCGGTAGTACTGCTCTTTTGAGCGGTACTACCACAGGAGCCAGTGGTAGTACCGGGCTCCGGCACGGTAGTACCGTAGGCTCCCACGGTAGTACCGCTCATCCGAGCGGTAGTACCGCGAGCTATGGTCTGGCTCCGCTCTCTAGCGGTGGTAGGCGCGGATGTAATTTTTTACATCCGCGTTCCCGCCGGTAGTACCGTGCTGTGGCGCGGTAGTACCGTGGCACCAGGCCAGGCTCCGGAGCAGGAGCGGAGGTAGGGGCGGATGTAATTTTTTACATCCGCACCCTCCATGGTAGTACCGCACCCTCGGTCGCGGTAGTTCCGTGTCGGATTTTTGCATGACATTTTCTCAGCGGAGGTAGTCACAGATGTAATTTTTTACATCTGTGCCTACCAGGCCTAGCCCATGTCTGCCTTGCGGAAGTACCGCATGGGACCGTGGTAGTACCGCTCCTGTGGATCTACCACGCCCTGTCGGTGCTCCTTTTTGCCTGGTCAGGTCTCTGCCGTGCTCGCGGTAGTACCGCGGTCGACCACGGTAGTACCGCACGCCAGTGCGGTAGTACCGCGCTTGTGGAGCGGTAGTTCCGTGGGCCGCGGGCTGAGTGGTGGGCAACGGTTGGAATTGTCCCCCACTATAAAAGGGGGTCTTCTTCTCCAAGAAGACTCACCTCTTCTGACCCTAAACTCCATTGTTGCTCCAAGCTTCATTTTCGGCCGATCCCTCTCCCTAGCCAATCAAACTTGTTGATTTGCTTGGGATTGGGTGACAAGGCCCCGATCTACACTTTCACCAAGAGATATTCGATTCCCCCCACTAATCCCTAGCGGATCTTGTTACTCTTGGGTGTTTGAGCACCCTAGACGGTTGAGGTCACCTCGAAGCCATACTCCATTGTGGTGAAGCTTCGTGGTGTTGTTGGGAGCCTCCAAGTATTGTGGAGATTGCCCCAACCTTGTTTGTAAAGGTTCGGTTGCCGCCTTCAAGGGCATGAATAGTGGAATCACGGCATCTCGCATTGTGTGAGGGCGCGAGGAGATTACGGTGGCCCTAGTGGCTTCTTGGGGAGCATTGTGCCTCCACACCGCTCTAACAGAGATGTACTTCCTCTTAAAAGGAAGGAACTTTGGTAACACATCCTCGTCTTCACCGGCTCCACTCTTGGTTATTTCGTGCCTTTACTTTTGCAAGCTTACTTGTGTTGTATCTACTACCTGCTTGTGTGCTAGTTGTCATTGCATCATATAGATTGTCCACTTAGTTGCATATCTAGACAACCTATTTTGTCGCAAGGTTTAAATTGTTCAAGAAAAGCTTAAAAATTGTTAGTTGCCTATTCACCCCCCTCTAGTCAACCATATCGATCCTTTCAACAGGGCCTGCTTTTCCACGTCATTTGTCGCACTAGTGACTAGATGACTTTGACTTTGCCGCACCAAAATTCAGGTTCACCATGACCATGTCTACCAGTCCTATCATTGGCGAAGAGGGGAGACATGCTCGAAGAGATGAAAATTAGGCCTTCGCCTACACCAAACAAACATGGACACACATTGTTTGCATGTCAGTTGCACCGGCACAAAATCGAACCTGCAATTGCCAACAACACACCAAGTTCGTCAATGCCGCCTCCAGTTGCTTCACCTCTAGCTAGGTGTTCCATTCAAAAGGATAGGTCGCCAAAACATGACACAACTAGACAAACACACCACACCACACCAACACGGAGTTAGCACCAAAACTGTCATTATTTGTCGCACTCATGACCGGACGACTCTGTCTTCATTGCCTTTTTTGTTGCAGTAATGACCAGACAACTCTGACTTTGGCGGCATAACCAGCTTTGCCACGTCATTTGTCGCACTAGTGACTAGATGACTTTGACTTTGCGCACCAAAATTCGGGTTCACCATGACCATGTCTACCAATCGTATCATTGCCGAAGAGAGGAGCCATGCTCGAAGAGATGAAAATTAGGCCTTCTCCTACACCAAACAAACATGGATACACATTGTATGTATGTCAGTTGCACCTGCACAAAATCGAACCTGCAATTGCCAACAACACACCAAGTTTGCCAATGCCGCCTCCAGTTGCCTCACCTCTAGCTAGGTGTTCCGTTCAAAAGGATAGCTCGCCAAAACATGACACAACTAGACAAACACACCACACCAGACCAACAGGGAGTTAGCACAAAAACCGTCATTATTTGTTGCACTCATGACCGGACGACTCTGACTTCATTGCCTTTTTTGTTGTAGTAATGACCAGACAACTCTGACTTTGGCTGCATAACCAGCTTTGCCACGTCATTTGTCGCACTAGTGACCAGATGATGTTGACTTCGCCGCACCAAAAATTGGATCCACCATGATCATATTTATCAATCCTACCATTGCCGAAGAGATGAGACATGTTCGAATAGATGCAAAACTAGGCATTCTCCTACATCGAGCAAACATGTGCATGCGCGCGTGCGCGCGCGCGCGCGCGCGCGCACACACACACACACACACACACAATTCGTATGTTGGTTGCACCATCGCAAATTGCGTCAGAAATGGCCAACAACACACTAACTTATGCAATGCCGCCTCTAGTCTTTGACCCCCCCCCCCCTCGAGTTAGGCGCTCTGACCTCCAGGATGGCGCTTCCAAGAAAAAAGAGATGACCTCGAAAATGAGAGCATCAATTGGAAGAGAGAGAAAGAAATGTTCGCTACATTTAGTACTTCACACCACTGATTTTGTTGAAGGATTTCAATGATTGCAACAGACAAACGCGAAAATTGGCGCCGAGTACCAAATGCAGCGAGATTTTCTTTCAATTTTTTGGTTTGACTTCAATTTTGTATTTTTTTTCTATTCACATGTTCATACACTCCATACTGGAGAATGGATCTACGGAGCATCTAAATTGATAAGATCGATAAGTTCATTGATGACATCCCCTTTTCAATGAGGGGTCCACTAGAGATGGGCATATTAACAAGAACCGGTGTATCGAACCGAAAGAAGCGTGATTGAAATAAAATGGAACAACACCAAAAAAGTCATTCCCACAGGAGCACTGCTATACACACGACGGATGGACGCACGACCCACAGACGACAAGTCAGGTAGACCGTAGGATTAGCTGGGGTTTTTAATCTGTGTGGCTCCTGCTCCCGTCGGGCACACATCGTCCAGCAGTCAATCGTGTGCAGAGCACTTTCGTTCCCACAGCCACCCATGCCTAGGGTCCACCATCTACACCGCAAGTGTAATCTGGTTCGACTAACCTTTTTTTTCTCTGAAGTTGAGATCATCGGCTCTTATTACGATACACACAACTATTGACAAATACTCCCTATGGTCCCTTTTACTCTGCATATAAGATTTACCCAAAGTAAGAGTTTGTAAAGTTTGACCATATTTATATGAAAATTATCAACATCTACAACAATAAAGTTATAAAATATGCAAATTAAATTCATGACGTATCTATGATATTCATGTTGTATTATGAATGTCGATATTATTTTCTATAAAGTTGGTCAGACTTTACGAAGTTTGACTTCAGACAAATCTCATATGCCGTGTAAAAATGTCCCGTGGGAGTATTTTCTTGAGTAAGGGCTCCTTTGATTCAAACAAATTACAGAGTAGGATTTTTGGATGATTAGACTCCTTAGGATATGTTCCTATTTTGGTTGTTTGATTTATATGATCGAATTGTATACGAATTTTTTCTAACGATTCTTTGTACAACTGATTTAAGGCATCCACTGAAATCTCTTTGAAAGAATATTTGTTTTTCCTATGATGCAATGGAACAGCCTAAAATCGTGTAGAATTGAGATGAGCATGGTATTTGAATCCTTTGTTTTTTTCTCTCTTCCCGTGCTTTTAGAACCATGCCAATCATAGAGCCCTACAGTGGATGGAAGGTAGCTAGAGTGGACCAACACGTTAAAGTGTGAAGAAAACTCGAGTTTGATTTTTCGTACTAGATGGGGTTGGACCGATGGATCGAGTTGGTGGAGCTTTTTGGGCGCTGTCACGCCATGAATGCGCCCATGAACCGTGAACGGTACCCCTGCTGGGTTTGGGTACGGCGACGGTACGACGATGCACTGCATGGGCCTGTCCGTGCCGCGTGGGCGGGCGTGGGTTAATTAATTAGATGGATCAGATTTGCCGATGCGTCGCTGTCGTTGTGCCGTGGGTGAGGGGCATGGCATTGTTGCGCTCAGGGAGCCCACTCGGCAGTGCGACAGCGACGTCGCGGTGCTGCTGCCCTACTGATACTGGTGGCGCAGTGCAAAAACGCCGGGAGCCAAAGCAACAGCCAACCAACGAGGCTCCTATTTTTGGTTCGTGGCTTATGATGAGGCACTATTTGATAGAATTATTATTTGACAGAATTATTTTGTCTCCCGACTTAGAGCAACTTCAACGCAGAGACCCGAAAGGACGTGAATTTTGTTCCTTTTTTATCCGTTTGGGTCGACGGAGCAGACATTTTTGTCCACATTTCCATTTAGGTCATCCGATGTGCACAACGCGGGGCTGACGCATTTTGGACATGACGACACCGGCATTTCGTCGAACACCTGATGGGCCGCCGATCTCCCGTGTCGCATCCCTGCCCGGAGACAAGGTCGACACCAGCCCCGAGCTCCCGTCGTGCCCGCTTCCCGCTGCTTGCCTGCGCGTGTCCTATCGCGGCCACGGCCCGCCGCCCGCGCGCTCCCCAGCTCGCCGAGGCCTCCTGCTCGTGCGACTCGCCTACTACTGCTCGTGCTCCTCGCCGCTCGCCTCGCCCGCCGCACTAGCCTCGCACCTCCCCGCGCCCGCCGCGGCTCGCCACGCCGCCTCGGTCGCGCCGCG
>NC_041383.1:781028170-781038334 GCF_002162155.2 Triticum dicoccoides
AGCTCGCCTCCGCAGGCGCTGCTCGGCCCATGCCCCGCTCGCGCGTGCCGCACCCCGCGAGCAGGAGGTGGTCAAGCGGGGCGGCGAGCAGGAGGTGGTCGAGTGGGGCGGCGAGAGCATCGAAGCAGTGTGCCTCGAGGCGCGCCGCTGCACCGACGCAGAGGAGAAGAGAGGTGGGGTGGGGGTGGGCAACGAATAAAGTAAGGAGAGGAGGTGGGTGGATGGGTGACGAGTGGGTCCCGCAAAGTTGTGTTGAAGCACTGCGAATATGAGACTCCATATCTAGCTTTCACTTAGCAAACACATTAGCTTTCAAAGGGGGCGGAGGCCCAACAAGATTAGTGTGAGGCGGTGAGTAGAAGGGTTCCACGGCATTGTACTTGGGAACTTGAGTACGAGCCGAAGATGCAAGAGGGGCTCTCGAGTCTGAAGGAAATATGCCCTAGAGGCAATAAAGTTGTTATTTTATATTTCCTTATTCATGATAAATGTTTATTATTCATGCTAGAATTGTATAACCGGAAACTTGATACATGTGTGGATACATAGACAAAGCAACGTGTCCCTAGTATGCCTCTACTAGACTAGCTTGTTGATCAAACAATGGTTAAGTTTCCTAGCCATGGACATGAGTTGTCATTTGATAAATGGGATCACAGACCCATCCGTTAGCTTAGCATAATGATCGTTCAGTTTTATTGCTAATGCTTTCTTCGTGTCAAGTATATATTCCTCCGACTATGAGATTATGCAACTCCAGGACACCGAAGGAATGCCTTATGTGCTATCAAACGTCACAACATAAGTGGGTGATTATAAAGATGCTCTACAGGTATCTCCAAAGGTTTATTGGGTTGGCATAAATCAAGATTAGGATTTGTCACTCCGAGTATCAGAGAGGTATCTCTGGGCCCTCTCGGTAATGCACATCATATGAAGCCTTGCAAGCAATGTGACTAATGAGTTGGTTACGGGATGATGCACTGCAGAACGAGTAAAGAGACTTGTCGGTAATGAGATTGAACTAGGTATGAAGATACCGACGATCAAATCTTAGGCAAGTAACGTATCGATGACAAAGGGAATAACTATATTGACATTGCGGTTCGATCGATAAAGATCTTCGTAGAATATGTAGGAACCAATATGAGCATTCAGGTTCCTCTATTGGTTATTGACCGGAGAGCTGTCTCGGTCATGTCTACATAGTTCTCGAACCCGTAGGGTCCGCACGCTTAGCATTCGCTGACGATTGGTATTATATGAGTTATGTGTTTTGCTGACCGAAGGTTGTTCGGAGTCCCGGATGAGATCACGCACATGACGAGGAGTCTAGAAATGGTCGAGAGGTAAAGATTGATGTATTGGAAGGTTATATACGGACACCGGAATGGTTCCGAAGAGGTTCGGGGATTTTTTGGAGTACCGCGAGGTTACCGGAACCCCCCTCCCCGGTAAAGTTAATGGATTAAATGAGTTTGATGCGAATGTCGAGGCCTTTAAGCGAGCATCAATTTCCTCCTTGACCGAGGAACGAACTTGTTTCAACATAGCGGTTTTGTGGTCCGCAAACATTGAAATAATATCGGTCGTGGTCAAGGGGGCACCCGGGTTAACGGGAGCGGCGTGAGCAACAACCGGAGCACCAAGTGCATCGGGCACGGTGGCGGGGGGGGGGGGAGGTTTTCATCATCCTCCGCAACGGGCGCGCCACCTCCCACATTCCCTGGGTCGACCATATCCTCTAAGATTGTAAAACCTTATATTAAAGCACGAGACTTTGATACCAATTGAGAGGGTCGATACGGTCTACTAGAGGGGGAGGGTGAATAGGAGACTACGGATTTGAATCTTTCTTGTCAATTGTAAGGTTTAGCAGATAAATAGGGTTCACTAGATATGCAACTAGGTGAAAGCAACCTATATGACAAGCAAGCTTAGAGCCAAGAATGCTAAGCAACAATCTAATTAGCAAGCCAACAAGCATACAAGACAAAGTAAAGTGCGAGAAAGGATTAACCACAAGTGAGGCGAGGATACGGATTATATCCCAAAGTTCACTCTTCCTTGGGGAAGAGCTACTCTTCGTTTAGAGCGGTGCCGGAGCCAAGGCTTGCGAAACGCCGTGAAGGCTCACTGTATTCTCTTTCGATTCACCCCCAATGGATGAGCCTCGAATCACTCAGGGTTGGTCTTGAAGGCGACCACCACACCTTTACAACCTTCTTCGGAGCACACCACGAGCAAGGTTGCTTCCGGATGAACCTCTGACCGCCTAGAAGGCCAAGCTCCAAGAGTAACAAGTCAATGGGGAAGAAATGTTGCGGGGAACATGATTTGGTTTGGTCAAGATGTAGATCGAGTCTTGCTCTCCCAATCCCCGAAGTTTTAACAAGTTTGGGTGGAGGGATTGAGAGTATTAAGCAAAATGGAGTGTAGCAATGGTGGAGCTTAATAAGACATTAGGATTAGGGATGAAGGTGGAAGAAGGTTTTTTTTTATAGTGTTCTTGCCCGGGTAGCCGTATCTGCCCGTTGGACCACGTGTTGCGCACGGGGTACTCAGAGACTTTCACACCACCCCGTGCGCATGGGGGACTTCACCGTGCGCACGTGATACTCAGAGAGTTACGCAGTACCCCGTGCGCACGGGGTACCCAGAGAGTTACGCAGTACCCTGTGCGCACAGGGTCAAAAGAGCCCGTGCGCACGGGGTACCCAGAAACTTTCTGTTGAGTACCACATGCAAACACACTATGGATTTAAGTGGTAGGAATGGGTCGGCTGGTGTTTATGTTTTGGCAATGGCATTCCCACACAACAAATATCTAGACCGACCCCTCTTAATAGTGCAATCTTTCCTATGACTCGAAACAAACCAAAACTAAAACCTTCGAATCGCCGGTCGACCATGCCTTTGATCTTTTTGAATTGAGGAGGGCCGCACATCTCCATCAAGAACCACTTGGAACCAATATCCTGAGATAAACTTTAGCAACGGATATTAGTTCCACTAACCACATTGTCATCACACCAAAATATAGTTTAAGTGCCAAATGCACTTTCAGCCCGGTTCTGCAGTGGCCATGTCCAACGGCCGGTTGCGCTCCCTAGAGTGTTGGACCAGTCACCGACAAGGCAAAGTAGGGCATGGGACACGAGCCGGCTCATGAGGATCAAGGCGCTGCCGTCTCCCATGCCCTACTCTTCCTCGTCGGAGCCCGAAACCTGAACAGTGCCGGTGGGTCAAATCGATGATGAATCCGTCCTGAGACAAGCCGGTGACGTCCACCAAGATGTGGTTGTGGTGCCCGGACTGCTGCACCATATGGGGCACAGGAGAATGCGACTCCGCCTCGCCGACGTCCACCGTCGCGAGGGCTGGCGCCGCCTCCTTTGCCCGCTGCCTGACACGGCGGGCATGTCGTGCCATGTTCTCGTTGGCCGAGGGCCATTGTGCGTCCCATAGCTCGGCGCGCCAACAGAGGGGTTGAGCGTCCATCACCGCGTCTAGACGCCAAACGCACCGCACCGCCTTCGGCGAGGCAGCAACGACACACCTAGCGCCGGATCCATGTGCCATTGGGCAGACGCAATGGATTTCAGACGGAAGGAGTCCGAGTGCTGCCGTGCACGGGCCTCCTCCCGGGAGCGGCGGAGCGCAAGCCGGACGGCCATCTCCTCTTCGGGGCCGTGCGAGATGAGCTCGGGGTCACGGATCTGGAGGTGAAGGACTCGGATCCGCTGCCCCGCCATGCCGAAGATGGCCGGACGGCGCCGGAGACAAGCTTGACTAGTGGAGGGGAGTGGTGTAAAGTGGCTAGGATTTGGTCCGACAAGCGGATGGAGAGGAATATATGTGGGTCGGGTGGGCCGGATCCGACGTGACGGGCGTGCACGGGCATCTTATATCCGCCTCATATGTAGGTTAAATATGAGGGGTGCCGGTCAGCCGGGCGCTTGAGACTCGTTTGAAGTGTCCGACTGAGTCGAAATTTCGTGACCGGTCAGTGATCGAGCGGGTCGGCAACACGTTTGAGGGCCTGTTTGGTTCCAATAAGTCACCTGACTTATAAGTCAGGTGATTTAAAATCAGTGACTTATAAGTCATGCCTGTTTGGTTTTCACCTGACTTATAAGTCGACTGACCACACCTTCTCACCCTGTTTTTTTATGTAAAGGTGGTGGGACACACGTAAAGGGGGTGGCTTATAAGTTTTAATTTGGGATGGAGCAACTTATGACTTATAAGTTGGGTCTGTTTGGTAAAATAAATCATTTTTTTCACTTTTCGACTTATAAGTTGATGACTTATTTGAAACCAAACAGGCCCTGAATAGAGTTTGGGGTCCCGGGTGTAGATGCTCTTAGAATAGATAGCCGTGTGTGAGGCCTTGTACAATGGGAGGTGCTTAGGGAGATGCTTAGAAAAATAAACTGGGTTTTTCTGAAGCACCGGTGCCTATTTTTACAGGAGAGACGCTTAGTTTTTTTTTTTGCGGGTGAAAGGGAGTTTATATTAATCAAACAAAGGGTAGTTCATTCTTACACAAGTCAGGCACATCACCTGGCCCTGACCCGAGCCAAACAGTCGTGCGTTTCTCAGTTCTACCAAACAAAGCTAGGTAATGGCTTACACCATTTTGTTCACGCACAATATGAACTACCTTAACCTCTCTCCCTTCCCTCATAAGCCTCCTAATCTGCTCAATTAGCATAGCATAGCGGGACCTATCCACCGCTGGAGCTTTGATCATGTTGACAGCAACAAGACAGTCCATCTCGACTTCGATCGGCAACTGCGTCCATTGCATGGCAAGGTTAATACCCTCCATGCATGCCGCAAGCTCAGCCTCGAGAGGCTCCGCACACGCTCGTAGCTGCCGGCAAGATGAGAAAATGATCTCGCCTGAGCTGTTCCGGAGAACCATCCCTGCTCCTGCCGTCCCAGTGTTTGCACAAAACGAGCCATCAACATTCAGTTTGGTCCAACCTGCATCCGGCGGCGTCCATTGAGCATGCTCTCTTGTCCGCCCAACAGGAGCATGTAATATCAGTTTTTTTGAGCACACCACGTCCACCACCTGCTTGGCCTTCACCGGATCAGCTTCTGGATTGTTTTGAAGTCCGACAAGCGAGTTCATATAGCTGATTAGGAATCTTTTGGACGCCTCGACAGGGGGTGCCGGCTTACTATGTGTCATCTCGTTCCGGACGTGCCAACAACGCCACAACGTCATCATTAGCTCCATCCGCTCCATCTCCGGCAAGTCACATAGTGTCTGGGCAAGCCACTCCGTGCCTGTCCGCTGGAAATTTGACGCCTTGGGGATTCTCCAGTGCTCGTCTATCCTGTATAAATAAACATCAGCACTTAAAAAAAGCCTGGTTTATTTCTTTAAGCACCTATCTTAAACACCCTCCATTGTACAAGGCCTGACGGGCATGGCATGGTTGCGCTCAGGGAGGGAGGGAGCCCAGTCGGCAGTGCGACAGCGACGCCGCCGTAGTGGTGGCGCAGTGCAAAAACGCCCGGACGCAAAGCAAAAACCAACGAGGCTCCTATTTTGGTTCGTGGCTTATGATGAGGCACTATTTGACAGAATTATTTTTGTCCCCTGACTTATCTGATAAGCTGCGTAGCAGGACACCTCATTTCCCCCTAGCAAATCTCGCCGCGTCAACCTCACCTCCGGGCCGGGCGCGGGTGTGTGCCTTTCCACGGCGCGTGGGTACGGACGTGGCCGGAGGAAAATAGTCAGCGTCAGTCTAGAGTCTAGACCTCATCGCTGAAGAAAAGCATATTCATCATCGGGCGACAAACGACAGCTCGTGGTTAACAGAGTCAAACCCTAGCCGCGGACGATTGTAGAAACGAAACTTACTGTACTATATATGTAGTACTACTATGGAGAGAGAGAGCAATAAGTACTAGTATAGTACGTTTAGCCGTACTTAACCAAGGATTTTGTCAACATGTCGTGGACAAGATTCTCCGTCTCGTCGATGATCCGCTCTTGGTTTCGTCATAAAGACCCCGTTTAGCCGTTTTTAACAGAGCAGTAATACTGATGGCCGCCGAGAGCAATGAACGACTGCGATGCACGAGCGCGACCGAGCGGAGAGCGACGCGCGAGGCGGGTACGAGCGCGTGTCCTGCGAGCGTACGAGTGCGTCGGGTAGGGTAGGACGAGTGGCGCGGCGGCGAGCACGAGGCGCGGGCGTCCGGGGAGTGGGAGGAGGCCTTTCGCTTTTTGTTTTCGCCTCAGTGTCCTCGAAACACGCTCCAAGAGCAGGAATGATGCGTTTTCCTTCTCTATCGCCGTGCGCCCACTTTCTTTTTTCTCCATGCGCCACGCACGGATTTTCATTTCTTTCTTTTTTCTTGCGCGGGGAAGGAGCACGCGCCGTAGTATAGGGTGCGAATGTCGGAGGCGGGCTCGGCTGGTGGAGCCGGTGGCCCAACCGCTGCTGCCCCCCGTGACCCCGACGGGTTTATGTTATGGGCAGGCGGTGGCTCGGATCTCGAGGCTCTGATGGGGACGCGACGGCTCACCGGCGGCTGCTCCGGCGCCCGGCCCGCCGGACCCGGCCGGGCTCCCAGACCCCGTGACGCTGCGGCGGCGCAGAACGGGAGCGCTGTGCGAAGTACACTCGACTGCAGAGTCCAGTACTAAGCGATGTATCGTGACAGCGCGCGTCGGACGCAGCCGCAGCAGGAGTCGACTCCTTCTTCTTCTTTGAAATGGTCAGTGGTCAGTTGCAACTGCGAACGATCAAGCTGGAATTCTTTGGACTGGCGGCATAGAATGACAGAACAAACTGTCCGGTCTCCGTGTAGCTTTGGAGCCTAACGCACGGCCAAGGCCGACGCGGTGGGGTTTGACCCGGCGACCGAAAGGGAAATGCGACTCGCTGCCAAAGCAAAGCAAACCACAACTTCGGATAGCAGAGTGAGTAGGCGGCTCGAGTTCAGCCGAGACCCGCATGGGTGCCGCCGAGCGTCACCAAGCATCGTGACAGCGCCCGACGCGCGCAGCCGCAGCAGCGGTCAGGTCTCCGGTGCGTGCCCGGCGGGGCGAGCGTCACATGTCGCTGTACCTCGTTCGTTTGTTCCTTCCTTCTGCTTGAATTGAAAGGGTCAGTGGTAAGCGCCACGACACGATCAAACTGGACTACTCCTACACTTTGGCGCCACACAAGGCTGTCCGGTCTCCGTGTAGCTTCGGAAAGGAACGCAAGGCCAAGCCCAAAGGCGGCACGGTTTTGACGAGGCGACCCAAAGCGAAATTGACGCCTGAGACCGCCAACGCCCCAAGCAAAGCAAATGAGAACGACCCGAATCCTGGAAATACGACTACGCACTAGTACGAAACGACTGT
This sequence comes from Triticum dicoccoides, assembly GCF_002162155.2. NCBI lineage: Eukaryota > Viridiplantae > Streptophyta > Magnoliopsida > Poales > Poaceae > Triticum > Triticum dicoccoides. The sequence goes on from NC_041383.1 coordinate 781,035,552, forward strand.
GTCCAGTGTAGAAAATTCACCGAAAGGGGCAAGAGGACATGAAATTCTTTTTATATATCGATCAAAGACACGGTCTGCGCTAGAAAAATGTGCAGAAACGACACAGGGTTCGGTATATCCAATGTCGGCACACGGGGTTCGGTATCTTACTAGAAAGAAAGGACAAGCTCTACGTGCCGTGCTGCTTACAACGTACGAATACTGCTATGATATGCCACGGGTTTTGGAGTGTGGCCGTTGGAACTGAACTGAATGTGGGAAGCAACAACCCACGGCATCCATGAGCAGAATCTACGATGCCTGCACAGTTCTTCAGCCATATTCAGGCACCAGGCCGGAACTACCACAGAAACCGTGCGAAATTTATCCGTAGCGGGATTGATGTTGATCATCGCTCATCGGCAGCCTTGTTGGTTGCCATAGCATTATGTGTACGTAGCACACGTGAGGTTTGTGTTGATAAGTGTATGATGTATGAATTGCACGATGTATTGCTCATGTGCAAAGGCACGTATATATGATGTACAAAGGTGGGCCACGACCTCAACTATATAAGAAACTAGAAGGTGGACCCAATACGTAGATATGCACAACACATATACTCAACACGCCCCGCAGTCGAAGCAGCACCGCTGCTGACGTAAAGACTGGATCAAAACTCCTCAAATGACGCCGTAGGCAAGCCCTTGGTCATAATATCTGCAAATTGTTGGGAAGTAGGAACATGTAGAACACGAATATGGCCAAGAGCCACCTGTTCCCGAATAAAATGAATATCCAACTCAATATGCTTGGTCCGACAATGATGTACCGGGTTGGCGGAGAGGTAGACCGCCGAAACGTTGCCGCGGTAGACCTCCGTAGCCCTATCCACAGGACAAGAGAGCTCCTGAAGAAGCTGGCGAAGCCATGAGCACTTGGCGATGACGTTGGCCACTGCACGATACTCAGCCTCAGCCCTGGAGCGAGAGACCGTAGGCTGCCGCTTGGATGACCACGAGATGAGTGAGGGTCCAAGGAAGAAACAATTGCCCGAGGTGGAGCGACGAGTGTCAGGGCAGTCCACCCAGTCTGCATCGGAGTAGGCGGTGAGGGCGGTGTCGGCGGAGGCGTAGAGCGTGACGCCAAGATCCATAGTGCCACATACATAGCGGAGAATCCGCTTGACAACGGCCCAGTGAACATCCCGAGGAGCTTATGTATATGGAGGCACACCTGCTGCATGACATACTGGATCTCCGGTCGAGTCAGAGTGAGGTACTGGAATTAACCAACGATAGAGCGGTAGAATGCAGCATCCAAAGCAGGAGAACCATCCATGGCAGAGAGCTTGGCCTTCGTATCAATAGGCGCAGCGGCGGGCTTGTAGTTAAGCATGCAAGCATGATCTAGGAGCTCATGAGCGTACTTCCGCTGATGATGGAAGAAGCCATCCGGACGACGCACCACCTCAACACCGAGGAAGTAGTGCAAAGGACCCAAGTCCTTGATGGCGAACTCGGCGCGAAGACGAGTAGTGAGCTGGCTGAGAAGGCCAGCCGTGCATGCCGTCAGGATTATGTCGTCGACATAGAGCAGCAAGTAGGTCGTGTCGGAGCCCTGGTGATAGACGACGAGCGATGCGTCCAAGCGGGTGGAGCGGAACCAGAGCTGGTGTAGAAACGCCACGATGCGCTGGTACCAAGCGCGCGGAGCCTGCTTGAGTCCGTACAAGGACCGCGAAAGCAGGAACACGTGGTCGGGAAGCGTCGAATCAACAAACCCGGTGGGCTGCTGGCAGAAGACCTGCTCCTCGAGGTGACCATGGAGGAAGGCGTTGGAGACGTCCATCTGGTGCACCAGCCAAGCACGGGAGACTACAAGGTGGAGAACCGTGCATATCGTGTCGGGCTTGACGACCGGAGCGAAGGTGTCGGTGAAGTCGATGCCAGAACGCTGTCGGAAGCCACGAACAACCAACACACTTGATAGCGATCAAGGGTAGCATCAGTATGGAGCTTGTGTTTGAAGACCCACTTCCCGGTAATCACGTTGGCATGCCGGGGACGGGGAACAACCTGCCACATCCAGTTACGCAGCAGGGCATCAAACTCCTCTTGCATTGCAGCCATCTAGAGTGGGTCAAGAAGGGCGGCTTGAATGGAGGACGGCAACGACGATGGCGTAGAGGTGGATGCCACCTGGACGTAGTTATTCGAGGCGTAGCGCGAGTTCGGGCAAAAAATGCCCGCACGGGCGGGGTGACCGGACCGGCCAGGAGAGAGTCGGCCGCAGCTGGGGCCGGTGATGAGGGCGCCCGGGGCGCCATGGCTGCGGGTGTTGGGGAACGTAGTAATTTCAAAATTTTCCTACGCACACGCAAGATCACGGTGATGATATAGCAACGAGGGGAGAGTATTGTCTACGTACCCTTGTAGACCGAAGCGGAAGCGTTGACGCAACGTAGAGGAAGTAGTCGTACGTCCTCCGGTTCAACCGATCCAAGTACCGTTACTCCGGCACCTCCGAGTTCTTGACACGCGTACAGCTCGATGACGCACCCTCGATCTCCGATCCAGCAGAGGCGCCGAGGGGGAGTTCCGTCAGCACGACGGCGTGGTGACGATCTTGATGTTCTCCTGTTGCAGGGCTTCGCCTAAGCACCGCTACAATATGACCGAGGTGTAATATCGTGGAGGGGGGCACCGCACACGGCTAAGGAACGATCAATGATCAACTTGTGTGTTCTAGGGTGCCCCCCTACCCCCGTATATAAAGGAGGGAGGGAGGAGGTGGCCGGCCCT
>NC_041383.1:781038344-781080291 GCF_002162155.2 Triticum dicoccoides
GCAGGGCTTCGCCTAAGCACCGCTACAATATGACCGAGGTGTAATATCATGGAGGGGGGCACCGCACACGGCTAAGGAACGATCAATGATCAACTTGTGTGTCCTAGGGTGCCCCCCTACCCCCGTATATAAAGGAGGGAGGGAGGAGGTGGCCGGCCCTAGGGGGGGCGCGCCATGAGGAGGGGGAAACCTACTCCAAGTAGGTTTCCCTCTCTTTTCCTTATCTTATTTGGAGGGGGAAGGAAAGAGTACTAGTATTAGGAAGTAGTACTAGTAGTAGTAATAGGAAGAGGGGGAAGGAGAAAGGAAAGGGGGGGCCGGCCCCCTCCCCAATTCGGATTGGGCTTGGGGGGGCGCGCCCCCCTCCCTTGCTCCTTCTCTCTTCCTCCTACATGGGCCCAATAAGGCCCATATACCTCCCGGGGGGTTCCGGTAACCTCCCGGGGCTCCAAACTTCTCCGGAACCTTTCCGGTGTCCAAATATATCCGTCCAATATATCAATCTTTATGTCTCGACCATTTCGAGACTCCTCATCATGTCCGTAATCATATCAAGGACTCCGAACAACCTTCGGTACATCAAAATACATAAACTCATAATATAACTGTCATCGAAACCTTAAGCGTGCGGACCCTACGGTTCGAGAACGATGTAGACATGACTGAGACACATCTCTGGTCAATAACCAATAGCGGGACCTGGATGCCCATATTGGTTCCTACATATTCTACGAAGATCTTTATCGGTCAAACCGCATAATAACATACGTTGTTCCCTTTGTCATCGGTATGTTACTTGTCCGAGATTCGATCGTCGGTATCCAATACCTAGTTCAATCTCGTTATCGACAAGTCTCTTTACTCGTTCTGTAATACTTCATCTTATAACTAACTCATTAGTTATATGCTTGCAAGGCTTAGGTGATGAGCATTGCCGAGAGGGCCCAGAGATACCTCTCCGACAATCGGAGTGACAAAACCTAATCTCGAATTATGCTAACTCAACATGTACCTTCGGAGACACCTGTAGTACTCCTTTATAATCACCCAGTTACGTTGTGACGTTTGGTAGTACCCAAAGTGTTCCTCCGGTAAACGGGAGTTACACAATTCTCATAGTTACAGGAACATGTATAAGTCATGAAGGAAGCAATAGCAGAATACTAAACGATCAAGTGCTAAGCTAACGGGATGGGTCATGTCAATCACCTCATTCTCCTAATGATGTGATCCCATTAATCAAATGACAACACATGTCAATGGTTAGGAAACATAACCATCTTTGATTAATGAGCTAGTCAAGTAGAGGCATACTAGTGACTATATGTTTGTCTATGTATTCACACATGTATCATGTTTCCGGTTAATACAATTCTAGCATGAATAATAAACATTTATCATGATATGAGGAAATAAATAATAACTTTATTATTGACTCTATGGCATATTTCCTTCAGTCTCCCACTTGCACTAGAGTCAATAATCTAGATTACATAGTAATGATTCTAACACCCATGGAGTCTTGGTGCTGATCATGTTTTGCTCGTGAGAGAGGCTTAGTCAACGGGTCTGCAACATTCAGATCCGTATGTATCTTGCAAATCTCTATGTCTCCCACTTGGACTTGGTCCCGAATGGAATTGAAGCGTCTCTTGATGTGCTTGGTCCTCTTGTGAAATCTGGATTCCTTTGCCAAGGCAATTGCACCAGTATTGTCACAGAAGATCTTCATTGGTCCCGATGCACTAGGTATGACACCTAGATCGGAAATGAACTCCTTCATCCAGACTCCTTCATTTGCTGCTTCAGAAGCAGCTATGTACTCCGCTTCACATGTAGATCCCGCCACGACGCTTTGTTTAGAACTGCACCAACTTACAGCTCCACCGTTTAATAAAAACACGTATCCGGTCTGCGATTTAGAATCGTCCGGATCAGTGTCAAAGCTTGGATCGACGTAACCATTTACGACTAGCTCTTTGTCACCTCCATATACGAGAAACATATCCTTAGTCCTTTTCAGGTATTTCAGGATGTTCTTGACCGCTGTCCAGTGATCCACTCCTGGATTACTTTGGTACCTACCTGCCAAGCTTATTGCTAAGCATACGTCAGGTCTGGTACACAGCATTGCATACATGATAGAGCCTATGGCTGAAGCATAGGGAACATCTTTCATTTTCTCTCTATCTTCTGCTGTGGTCGGGCATTGAGTTTGACTCAACTTCACACCTTGTAGCACAGGCAAGAATCCTTTCTTTGCCTGATCCATTTTGAACTTTTTCAAAATTTTGTCAAGGTATGTACTTTGTGAAAGTCCTATTAAGCGTCTTGATCTATCTCTATAGATCTTGATGCCCAATATGTAAGCAGCTTCACCGAGGTCTTTCATAGAAAAACTTTTATTCAAGTATCCCTTTATGCTATCCAGAAATTCTATATCATTTCCAATTAATAATATGTCATCAACATATAAAACTAGAAATGCTACAGAGCTCCCACTCACTTTCTTGTAAATACATGCTTCTCCAAAAGTCTGTATAAAACCATATGCTTTGATCACACTATCAAAACGTTTATTCCAACTCCGAGATGCTTGCACCAGTCCATAAATGGAACGTTGGAGCTTGCACACTTTGTCAGCACTTTTTGGATCAACAAAACCTTCAGGATGCATCATATACAACTCTTCTCTAGAAATCCATTCAAGAATGCAGTCTTGACATCCATTTGCCAAATTTCATAATCATGAAATGCAGCAATAGCCAACATGATTCGGACAGACTTAAGCATCGCTACGGGTGAGAAAGTCTCATCGTAGTCAACCCCTTGAACTTGTCGAAAACCTTTTGCAACAAGTCGAGCTTTGTAGACAGTAACATTACCATCAGCGTCAGTCTTCTTCTTAAAGATCCATTTATTCTCAATGGCTTGCCGATCATCGGGCAAGTCAACCAAAGTCCATACTTTGTTTTCATACATGGATCCTATCTCAGATTTCATGGCCTCTAGCCATTTTGCGGAATCTGGGCTCATCATCGCTTCCTCATAGTTCGTAGGTTCATCATGGTCTAGTAACATGACTTCCAGAATAGGATTTCCGTACCACTCTGGTGCGGATCTTACTCTAGTAGACCTACGAGGTTCAGTAGAAACTTGATCTGAAGTTTCATGATCAATATCATTAGCTTCCTCACTAATTGGTGTAGTTGTCACAGGAACCGGTTCTTGTGATGAACTACTTTCCAATAAGGGAGTAGATACAGTTATCTCATCAAGTTCTACTTTCCTCCCACTCACTTCTTTCGAGAGAAACTCCTTCTCTAGAAAGGATCCGATTTTAGCAACGAAAATCTTGCCTTCAGATCTGTGATAGAAGGTGTACCCAATTGTCTCCTTTGGGTATCCTATGAAGATACATTTCTCCGATTTGGGTTCGAGCTTATCTGGTTGAAGTTTCTTCACATAAGCATCGCAGCCCCAAACTTTGAGAAACGACAACTTTGGTTTCTTGCCAAACCACAGTTCATAAGGCGTCGTCTCAATGGATTTTGATGGTGCCCTATTTAACGTGAATGCGGCCGTCTCTAAAGCATAACCCCAAAACGATAGCGGTAAATCGGTAAGAGACATCATAGATCGCACCATATCAAGTAAAGTACGATTACAACGTTCGGACACACCATTTCGCTGTGGTGTTCCAGGTGGCGTGAGTTGCGAAACTATTCCACATTGTTTCAAATGTAAACCAAACTCGTAACTCAAATATTCTCCTCCACGATCAGATCGTAGAAACTTTATTTTCTTGTTACGATGATTTTCTACTTCACTCTGAAATTCTTTGAACTGTTCAAATGTTTCAGACTTGTGCTTCATCAAGTAGATATACCCATATCTGCTCAAATCATCTATGAAGGTGAGGAAATAACGATATCCACCACGAGCCTCAACATTCATCGGACCACATACATCTGTATGTATGATTTCCAACAAATCTGTTGCTCTCTCCATAGATCCGGAGAACGGTGTTTTGGTCATCTTGCCCATGAGGCACGGTTCGCAAGTACCAAGTGATTCATAATCAAGTGATTCCAGAAGTCCATCAGTATGGAGTTTCTTCATGCGTTTTACACCGATATGACCTAAACGGCAGTGCCACAAATATGTTGCACTATCATTATCAACTCTGCATCTTTTGGCTTCAACATTATGAATATGTGTATCACTACTATCGAGATTTAATAAAAATAGACCACTCTTCAAGGGTGCATGACCATAAAAGATATTACTCATATAAATAGAACAACCATTATTCTCTGATTTAAATGAATAACCGTCTCGCATCAAACAAGATCCAGATATAATGTTCATGCTCAACGCAGGCACCAAATAACAATTATTCAGGTCTAAAACTAATCCCGATGGTAGATGTAGAGGTAGCGTGCCGACCGCGATCACATCGACTTTGGAACCATTTCCCACGCGCATCGTCACCTCGTCCTTAGCTAATCTTCGCTTAATCCATAGTCCCTGTTTCGAGTTGCAAATGTTAGCAACAGAACCAGTATCAAATACCCAGGTGCTACTGCGAGCATTAGTAAGGTACACATCAATAACATGTATATCACATATACCTTTGTTCACTTTGCCATCCTTCTTATCCGCCAAATACTTGGGGCAGTTCCGCTTCCAGTGTCCAGTCTACTTGCAGTAGAAGCACTCAGTTTCAGGCTTAGGTCCAGACTTGGGTTTCTTCACTTGAGCAGCAACTTGTTTGCCGTCCCTTTTGAAGTTCCCCTTCTTCTTCCCTTTGCCCCTTTTCTTGAAACCAGTGGTCTTGTTGACCATCAACACTTGATGCTCCTTTTTGATTTCTACCTCCGCGGCTTTCAGCATCGCGAAGAGCTCGGGAATAGTCTTGTTCATCCCTTGCATATTATAGTTCATCACAAAGCTCTTGTAGCTTGGTGGCAGTGATTGGAGAATTCTGTCAATGACGCTATCATCCGGAAGATTAACTCCCAGTTGAATCAAGTGATTATTATACCCAGACATTTTGAGTATATGCTCACTGACAGAACTGTTCTCCTCCATCTTGCAGCTGTAGAACTTATTGGAGACTTCATATCTCTCAATCCGGGCATTTGCTTGAAATATTAACTTCAACTCCTGGAACATCTCATATGCCCCATGACGTTCAAAACATCGTTGAAGACCCGGTTCTAAGCCGTAAAGCATGGCACACTGAACTATAGAGTAGTCATCAGCTTTGCTCTGCCAGACGTTCTTAACGCCGTCAGTTGCATCAGCAGCAGGCCTGGCACCCAGCGGTGCTTCCAGGACGTAACTCTTCCGTGCAGCAATGAGGATAATCCTCAGGTTACGGACCCAGTCCGTGTAATTGCTACCATCATCTTTCAACTTTGCTTTCTCAAGGAACGCATTAAAATTCAACGGAACAATAGCACGAGCCATCTATCTACAAACAAACATAGACAAGCAAAATACTATTAGGTACTAAGTTCATGATAAAGTTAAGTTCCATTAATCATATTACTAAAGAACTCCCACTTAGACAGACATCTCTCTAGTCATCTAAGTGATTACGTGATCCAAATCAACTAAACCATGTCCGATCATCACGTGAGATGGAGTAGTTTCAATGGTGAACATCTCTATGTTGATCATATCTACTATATGATTCACGCTCGACCTTTCGGTCCCTGTGTTCCGAGGCCATATCTGTATATGCTAGGCTCGTCAAGTATAACCTGAGTATTCCGCGTGTGCAACTGTTTTACACCCGTTGTATTTGAACGTAGAGCCTATCACACCCGATCATCACGTGGTGTCTCAGCACGAAGAACTTTCGCAACGGTGCATACTCAGGGAGAACACTTCTTGATAATTAGTGAGAGATCATCTTAAAATGCTACCGTCAATCAAAGCAAGATAAGATGCATAAAGGATAAACATCACATGCAATCAATATAAGTGATATGATATGGCCATCATCATCTTGTGCTTGTGATCTCCATCTTCGAAGCACCGTCGTGATCACCATCGTCACCGGCGCGACACCTTGATCTCCATCGTAGCATCGTTGTCGTTACGCCATCTATTGCTTCTACGACTATCGCTACCGCTTAGTGATAAAGTAAAGCAATTACAGGGCGTTTGCATTTCATACAATAAAGCGACAACCATATGGCTCCTGCCAGTTGCCGATAACTTCGGTTACAAAACATGATCATCTCATAAAATAAAATATAGCATCATGTCTTGGCCATATCACATCACAACATGCCCTGCAAAAACAAGTTAGACGTCCTCTACTTTGTTGCTGCAAATTTTACGTGGCTGCTACGGGCTTAAGCAAGAACCAATCTCACCTACGCATCAAAACCACAATGATAGTTTGTCAAATAGACTCCGTTTTAACCTTCACAAGGACCGGGCGTAGCCACACTCGGTTCAACTAAAGTGAGAGAGACAGACACCCGCCAGCCACCTTTAAGCACGAGTGCTTGTAACGGTGAAACCAGTCTCGCGTAAGCGTACGCGTAATGTCGGTCCGGGCCGCTTCATCTCACAATACCGCTGAACCAAAGTATGACATGCTGGTAGGCAGTATGACTTATATCGTCCACAACTCACTTGTGTTCTACTCGTGCATATAACATCAACGCATAAAACCTAGGCTCTGATACCACTGTTGGGGAACGTAGTAATTTCAAAATTTTCCTACGCACACGCAAGATCATGGTGATGATATAGCAACGAGGGGAGAGTATTGTCTACGTACCCTTGTAGACCGAAGCGGAAGCGTTGACGCAACGTAGAGGAAGTAGTCGTACGTCCTCCAGTTCAACCGATCCAAGTACCGTTACTCCGGCACCTCCGAGTTCTTGACACGCGTACAGCTCGATGACGCACCCTCGATCTCCGATCTAGCAGAGGCGCCGAGGGGGAGTTCCGTCAGCATGATGGCGTGGTGACGATCTTGATGTTCTCCTGTTGCAGGGCTTCGCCTAAGCACCGCTACAATATGACCGAGGTGTAATATCGTGGAGGGGGGCACCGCACACGGCTAAGGAACGATCAATGATCAACTTGTGTGTTCTAGGGTGCCCCCTACCCCCGTATATAAAGGAGGGAGGGAGGAGGTGGCCGGCCCTAGGGGGGGCGCGCCATGAGGAGGGGGAAACCTACTCCAAGTAGGTTTCCCTCTCTTTTCCTTATCTTATTTGGAGGGGGAAGGAAAGAGTACTAGTATTAGGAAGTAGTACTAGTAGTAGTAATAGGAAGAGGGGGAAGGAGAAAGGAAAGGGGGGGCCGGCCCCCCTCCCCAATTCGGATTGGGCTTGGGGGGGCGCGCCCCCCTCCCTTGCTCCTTCTCTCTTCCTCCTACATGGGCCCAATAAGGCCCATATACCTCCCGGGGGGTTCCGGTAACCTCCCGGGGCTCCAAACTTCTCCGGAACCTTTCCGATGTCCAAATATATCCATCCAATATATCAATCTTTATGTCTCGACCATTTCGAGACTCCTCGTCATGTCCGTAATCATATCCGGGACTCCGAACAACCTTCGGTACATCAAAATACATAAACTCATAATATAACTGTCATCGAAACCTTAAGCGTGCGGACCCTACGGTTCGAGAACGATGTAGACATGACTGAGACACATCTCTGGTCAATAACCAATAGCGGGACCTGGATGCCCATATTGGTTCCTACATATTCTACGAAGATCTTTATCGTTCAAACCGCATAACAACATACGTTGTTCCCTTTGTCATCGGTATGTTACTTGTCCGAGATTCGATCGTCGGTATCCAATACCTAGTTCAATCTCGTTATCGACAAGTCTCTTTACTCGTTCTGTAATACTTCATCTTATAACTAACTCATTAGTTATATGCTTGCAAGGCTTAGGTGATGAGCATTGCCGAGAGGGCCCAGAGATACCTCTCCGACAATCGGAGTGACAAAACCTAATCTCGAATTATGCTAACTCAACATGTACCTTCGGAGACACCTGTGGTACTCCTTTCTAATCACCCAGTTACGTTGTGACATTTGGTAGTACCCAAAGTGTTCCTCCGGTAAACGGGAGTTACACAATTCTCATAGTTACAGGAACATGTATAAGTCATGAAGGAAGCAATAGCAGAATACTAAACGATCAAGTGCTAAGCTAACGGGATGGGTCATGTCAATCACCCCATTCTCCTAATGATGTGATCCCATTAATCAAATGACAACACATGTCAATGGTTAGGAAACATAACCATCTTTGATTAATGAGCTAGTCAAGTAGAGGCATACTAGTGACTATATGTTTGTCTATGTATTCACACATGTATCATGTTTCCGGTTAATACAATTCTAGCATGAATAATAAACATTTATCATGATATGAGGAAATAAATAATAACTTTATTATTGCCTCTAGGGCATATTTCCTTCAGCGGGCGCCGAGGCGGGCGCCGAGGCCGCGGGAGCCGGCAGGGCCACGGGCGCCAAAGGGGCCGTGGGAGCCGGGGGGGCCGGAGGGGCTGCGGGGCCGCAGCCACAGGGGCCACGTCCGCGGGCGTCAAGACCGCGGGAGGAGGGGGCGCCGGGGGCGCCATCGTCGGGGCCAGAGGGGGCGGCGCATGCGGGGCGCGCACCTCAAAGACAGGGGGCGGGCCAAGGACGGCACGCGAGCGCCCTGGGAGAGGCGTCGAAGATCCCGCGTCATCGGCAGTGGGAGGAACAGCCGGGGGTACCTGCTGAAACGGAAACACATGCTCATCAAAGTAAACATGCCGGGAAGTGAACACACGATGGGAGACGGGATCGTAGCACCGATATCCCTTGGAGTTAGAGGGGTAGCCGATGAAGATGCAAGCGACAGAGTGTGGTGCAAGTTTGTGAGGAGTGGTTGTCGGCAGTGCTTGGGTAGCAAAGGCACCCAAAAATACGCAAGCCATCACAAGACAGGGGCATACCAAAGAGAAGATGGTAGGTGCATAGTTCCACCATGGGCGGCAGGGTCGAAGGTTAAGAAGAAGGGATGCAGTAGCGAGTGCATCCGGCCAGAAGCGAGGCAGCACGTTAGCATGAAACAGGAGCGTGCGAACACAGTCATTTAGAGTGCGAAGGACGCATTCGGCTCGACCGTTCTGTTGTGAAGTGTACGGGCATGTGAGATGAAAAACTGTGCCATGGTGCGACAGAAAAGTGCGGAAAGCAAGATTGTCGAACTCTTTTCCATTGTCAGTCTGAAGAGCAAGAATGGGACGCCCAAATTGCGTGCTGACATAGGAGTAAAAAGTCATCAAAGTGGAGAGTGCATCCGACTTCCGCCGCAAAGAAAAACTCCACACATAATGAGAATAATCATCAAGGATAAACAGATAATATAAAAAGCCCGAATTATTAGGAACCAAAGAGGTCCACACATCGCTATGAATCAACTGAAAGGGAAAAGAAGCAATGGTGGCAGAGTTATTAAACAGGAGGCGAACATGTTTGCCGACACGACAGTCATGACAAGTGTGATCCTCTATCTTATTACAACTGAAGCTGAAACTCCTAAGAATATGACGAAGTGTGACGGGGTTGGGATGGCCCAAACGAGCATGCCAGAGATCGACGCCAGCGGAGATAGCAACCGATGCGGTGGTGGTGTATGAACGCGAATGCACCAGATAGAGCTCATAGGGGCTGTCACATCGGTGGAGTACCATCCTGGTTCGAGCGTCCTTAACACAAAAACCAAGCTCGTCAAATTCAACAGTGATAGGATTTTTCATGAGTTAAACGACGAATGGAAATAAGATTCTTAATAAGATGAGGAGACACAAGTATGTTAGACAAAGATATAGGGATAGAATTAGAAGGGAAAGAAGTATGTGCCCGATGTGTGTGATGGGAAGTGTGGAACCATCGCCGACAATGATGCGGTGGTCGGTGGTGACGGGAGTGAAGGAGGCAAGATTACCAGGATGAGCAAACATGTGAGCCATGGCCTCGGTGTCCATGTACCAATCACCGCCTCCAGTGTAGTTGTTCGGCGTAGGGCGGTGTGCAGCGCGGCGGGAGTGCCGGATCCCAAGGCACCGATGGCAGGGCCGGCGAGGGGGACTGAGGCGCCATAGGGATGCCAAGCCACCGCCCAGCTGCGGCGGTGGGTACCCTCCATAGGGCTGTGGAGCCGCGTAGTACGCCTTGTGTGCTGGTGGGAGCGGCATGGGAAGCGTCGGTGCAAGAGCCCGTGGAACCGGCATGGTGTACGCATGGACGACACCGGTCCATGGGTTGTAGCCAGAAGCCCATGGGGGAGGCACCTGGAGCTGGTGCTGCTGTTGCTGATAAGGCTGGACGGCCTGCTGCGGCTGCTGCTGCTGCTGACTGCCGCGGTGGCCCCCGCGCGGCGCTGTTTGTGGGACGGACGGGAGGCGCGGGCGGACCGTACGACAGCGGGAGGAACCCCGGTTGCTGGGGCACCGGGTACGGCGGCGACGAGGCCGGGTAAGGCGCCTGGTGGCGCGGCGGCTGTTGGGGCGCCGGGGCAGCGGGAGGCGTCGGGGGCCCGCCGCAGGTGGTGCCGGTGAAGTGGGCGGTGTGGATGGCCGGCTCCTTCACCTACTTCATCGGCCTCTCCTCCAAGCGGAGGTACGCAGCGAACTTGGCGAAGGACGGGTTGGGGATGATGGTGAGGTTCGCCACGGCGTTGCTGAAGTCCTAGTTGAGCCCGACGGTGAGCATGCTGAGGAGGAGGTCATCATCGATCTTCGGACCAATGTCGCGGAGCTCATCGGCGAGAGTCTTGAGGCGGCGACAATAATCGTCGACAGAGGAGTTGTCCTAGTGGCACCCAAAAAACTCTTGCTGCAAATAAACACGACGTTGGAGTTGGTTGTCGGTGAAGAGCCCGTTCAGCTTGGAACACGAGGGAGAAATACATCTTTCACGTGTAGTAGGAGGAGTCTGCCTGCGAGAGACGAACCGACACCCGCTCGTAGATGTTCAGGCTGCGGATGTCGTTGACGTCGGGAGGGTTGGTCTCGGCGAACGGGTTGATGTTTGTGGACGCGGAGGAAGTGACGGACAACATGGCGGCGAGGGTCGGCTCGGGGGTGGCGCATGGGTTAGGGTGTAGGGTCGGGTGGCGACGGCGGGTCAGCTACAACGGCGGGTTGGCGCGGGCGGGTGGTGGAGCTCGGGATAAGGTGCGGGCGAGCGGTGGGGAGGGCAGGCAGCAGCTAGACGGGGTAGCGGCTGGGTAGGCGGCGACACTTAGGTTAGGGTTTAGGGTGGCACGGCGGCAGGAAGGTGGAGGTAGCGGCGCGGGTTGGGGGAGCACGGCAGAAGGGGGAGAAGGGAAGCAGCGGCGGTGGGCGCGGGAAGACGCGCAGACGGTGGAGGCGGCGGGGCGGAAGCTAGGGTTGAACCCGGAAAACTGATACCATGTATGATGTATGAATTGCACGATGTATTGTTCATGTGCAAAGGCACATATATATGATGTACAGAGGTGGGCCACGACCTGAACTATACAAAAAACTAGGAGGGGAGCCTAATACACAGATATACATAACACATATACTCAACACTAAGTGTGGTGGTGCTACATATGCCGGTTCGATGTTCATATTTTTCAGCCTTTGAACTTCACCTTGCCCTTCTAAGAACCAAGAATAATCTTTTTTCGTGTAATTCATCAATGTGTGATACCTTTCTCTTCATTGATAGCCTTCTTCATGTTCATAACGACAGAATTCTTCATTGCATATGAAGTTTTGTTAAAAGGTTCTTGTGAACACATATAAACTTCATGGTGTCCTTTACATCGCAAATACTTACAAAAGTAATTTGTCACATCTATATATTGTAAAATTTCTGGATAAGTTTTCTGCTTATGTTTTTTTGAAAGATCCAGCATGTTGCTGGCTTGCATTGATTAATGTAGCAGGTTATATATCCATAATATACACTGCCACTTTTTATTAATTTTATCATGCAAAACTTGTTGATTGATTATCACTGAATATATGTGTTTTCACTTAAATATTTCAACACCACTGTTGATGCTTTACCACCATGCCCACTTTGTATGTGACAATGACAACTTTGATTTGCTATGTCTATCTCTAATCCCGATTTTCTTTCGCGACTTTCTCTCCCACTCTAATACACTCAGTAACATTCATTCAACTCTCTTTTGCATGATATTTTATTTTTGCATTTGTTCCAGCTCATTGATACATCTCCTTCGTATCTAAATTTTTTGATTGTTCCATGCCAATATTCTATAACTTTTACATACTTTTGGCAACTTTTTATATTATTTTTGGGACTAACATATTGATCTAGTGCCCAGTGCCAGTTCCTGTTTGTTGCATGTTTTTTGTTTCACGAAAAATCCATATCAAATGGAGTCCAAACAGGATAAAAACTTACGGAGATTTTTTTTGGGATATTTATGAATTTTGGGAAGAAGAATCAACGCGAGACGATGCCCGGGGGGGCCATGAGGCAGGGGGACGCCCCAGGGGGCAGGCGTGCCCCTGACCCTCGTGGACACCCCGTAAGGCGGTTGTTGCCCTTCTTTCGCCGCAAGAAAGCTAATATCCGTAGAAAAATCGTATTCAAAGTTTCAATCCAATCGGAGTTACAGATCTCCGGGAATATAAGAAACGGTGAAAGGGCAGAGTCAGGAACGCAGAAACAGAGAGAGACAGAGAGACAGATCCAATCTCGGAGGGGCTCTCGCACCTCGCACGCCATGGAGACCATGGACCAGAGGGGAAACCCTTCTCCCATCTAGGGAGAAGGTCAAGGAAGAAGAAGAAGAAGGGGGGCTCTCTCCCCCTCACTTTCGGTGGCGCTAGAACGCCGCCGGGGCAATCATCATCACTGCAATCTACACCAACACCTCCGTCATGTTCACCAACATCTCCATCACCTTCCCCCATCTATCTACAGCGGTCCACTCTCCCGCAATCCGCTGTATCCTCTACTTGAACATGGTGCTTTATGCTTCATATTATTATCCAATGATGTGTTGCCATCCTATGATGTCTGACTAGATTTTCTTTGTCCTATCGGTAATTGGTGAATTGCTATGATTGGTTTAGTTTCCTTGTGGTTATTTTGATGTCCTTTGGTGCCCATCATATGAGCGCGCGTGTGGATCACACCATAGGGTTAGTTGTATGTTGATAGGACTATGTATTGGAGGGCAAGAGTGACAAAAGCTTCAACCTAGCATAGAAATTGATGCATACGGGATTGAAGGGAGACCAATACATCTTAATACTATGGTTGGGTTTTACCTTAATGAATGTTAGTAGTTGCGGATGCTTGCTAATAGTTTCAATCATAAGTGCATAGAATTTCAAGTCAGGGATGACATGCTAGCAGTGGCCTCTCCCACATAAAACTTGCCATCGGTCTATTAAAGTAGTCAATTGCTTAGCGACAATTTCACAACTCCTACCACCACTTTTCCACACTCGCTATATTAACTTTATTGCGTCTTTATCTAAACAGCTCCTAGTTTTTATTTACATGCTCTTTATATTCTTGCAAACCTATCCAACAACACCTACAAAGTCCTTCTAGTTTCATACTTGTTTTAGGTAAAGCGAACGTTAAGCGTGCGTAGAGTTGTATCGGTGGTCGATAGAACTTGAGGGAATATTTGTTTTACCTTTAGCTCCTCGTTGGGTTCGACACTCTTAGTTATCGAAATAGGCTACAATTGATCCCCTATACTTGTGGGTTATCAAAAACTTTTTCTGGCGCCGTTGCCGGGGAGTTATAGCGTGGGGTGAATATTCTCGTGTGTGCGTGTTTGCTTTATCACTAAGTAATTTTTATTTGTTGTTCTAAGTTGTTCTCTATCTTTAGTTATGGATATGGAACACGAAATACCAAAAAAATTAGGTGTACTTGCTACTCATGGAGATGGGGAACCTCCTAAAACCCTCGATGCTCATGTGAAAGATATTATGTACTACTTTGATAATCCTAAGAAAAACCCATTCAACTTTATAATGGGAGTAATGTTGGATCAATGTGAATACTTTAGGGATTATCGCTTGACTCAAAAAGGGAAACTATTATGGGATCAAATTCATATGTTGCATTGGTATGCTCGGGAACTGTGCTTGAGATAGATTATACTTGTTGCTCTAGGATGAAGGCTCCACACCTTCCCTTTTCATGCGAATTTAATGATAATAAAACCTTAGCTTCTTAGGCTAATGGTATATATGATTACTATGATGTGGAACAAATAGAAAAATTCGTTGCTTTTATGGGTGCTTATGAAATTGAATCTTTGTTTAAAGTGTGTGAAAATCTTTATGATGCTGCTTACAGACCTGAAAATTTAGCTATCCTTAAATATTGCTATGAGAATTATAAATACAATTATGATATTGATGAATTTATTGAGAAAGTCTCCGCTGTCCAAGAAGAGACTAATATTTTGCAGGAATCTATGAAAGAAAAAATTGATGAAACTGTGAGCTCATTGGATGGAAAAGATGAGGAGGAGAGCGAAGAACAAAAGGAGGAAGAGCGGATTGATCACCGTGCCCACCTTCTAATGAGAGTAACTCTTCAACTCATACATTGTTTAATTTCCCTTCGTGCTTACCGAAGGATGATTGCTATGATGATTGTTATGACCCCGTTGATTCTCTTGAAATACCCTTTTTTGATGATGCTTGCTATGCTTGTGGCCAAGATGCCAATATATTATGCTTATGGAGATGAACTTGCTATAGTTCCTTATGTTAAACATGAAATTGTTGCTATTGCACCCACGCATGATAGTCCTATGATCTTTTTGAATTCTCCCGACTACACTATATTGGAGAAGTTTGCACTTATTAAGGATTATATCGATGGGTTGCCTTTTACTACTACACATGATGATTTTGATGAATATAATATGCATGTGCTTGCTTCTCCTACTTGTAATTATTATGAGAGAGGAACTACATCTCTGCCTCTCCATGTTTCCAACATGATAAAATTGCAAGAAACTGTTTATACTATGCATTGGCCTTTACTTTGTGTGCATGAATTGTTCTTTTATGACATGCCGATGCACAGGAAGAGAGTTAGACTTCGTTGTTGCTTGATATATGTTACTTTGTGCTTAGTACTAAATTACAAATCATTGTTAATTAAAATTGGCTTTGATATACATTGGGATCCGGGTGGATCCATTACTTGAGCACCTTATGCCTAGCTTAATGGCTTGAAAGAAAGCGCTGCCAGGGAGACAACCCGGAAGTTTTAGAGAGTCATTTATTTATGTTGTGTGCTTTTATAAAGTTTATATAATAAAAATAATGTGCCAAGGTTTGCCTTTAGGATGTTTACAATGCTTGTTGGTTTGTGCGGTGCAGGACATAAACTTTGGCTGTAATGCGCGATTTTACATTTTTTACTGGAATGTCAAACTGTTCTGAAACTTTTTGCACTGTCTTTCTATAATTGTTAATTTTTCCAAATTTTGGCAGAATTTTTGGAGTACCAGAAGTATGGTGAATGTTCAGATTACTACAGACTGTCCTGTTTAAGACAGATTCTGTTTTTGATGCATAGTTTGCTTGTTTTGATGAAACTATCAACTTCTATCAGTGCATTAAGCCATGGAAAAATTATATTACAGTAGCGACAGTGCAAAAACAAAATATGAATTGGTTTGCAATAGTACCTAGAATAGTGATTTGTTTTATTATACTAATGGATTTTATCGAGCTTTCTACTGAGTTTTGTGTGGATGAAGTGTTCGAAGATCGAGGAGGTCTCGATATGAGGAGAAGGAGGAGAGGCAAGAGCTCAAGCTTGGGGATGCCCAAGGCACCCCAAGTAAATATTCAAGAAGACTCAAGCATCTAAGCTTGGGGATGCCCCGGAAGGCATCATCTTTTTTCAACAAGTATCGGTATGTTTTCGGATTCATTTCATTCATGTAATATGTGCAAATCTTGGAGCGTCTTTTGCGTTTAGTTTTCACTTTTCTTTTATGCACCATGCTGGTGTGAGATAGTCCTTGGTTGATTTATAGAATGCTCTTTGCACTTCACTTAACTCTTTTGAGTATGGCTTTATAGAATGCTTCATGTGCTTCACTAATATCATTTGAAGTTTGGATTGCCTGTTTCTCTTCACATAGAAAACCGCCATTTGTAGAATGCTCTTTCGCTTCACTTATATTTGTTAGAGAGTGGGCATATCTTTTGTAGAAAGAATTAAACTCTCTTGCCTCACTTATATCTATTTAGAGAGATGACAGGAATTGGTCATTCACATGGTTAGTCATAAAATCTTACATAAAACTTGTAGATCACCGAATATGATATGTTTGATTCCTTGCAATAGTTTTGCGATATAGAGATGATAATATGTGGGAGGTACTAGTAAATGGTTGTGTTTAGTAAGAATATTGGTGTTAAGGTTTGTAATTCCCGAAGCATGCACGTATAGTCTCTGTTATGCTAAGAAGTTGGAGCATGATTTATTATTGATTGTCCTACTTTGTGTGAAGGTCGGGGGCGCGCGATGGTTAACTCCTACCAACCTCCCCCCTAGGAGCATGCGTAGTAGTACTTTGCTTCGAGGGCTAATAAACTTTTGCAATATGTATATGAGTTCTTTATGACTAATGTGAGTCCATCGATTATATGCACTCTTAACTTTTCACAATTTGGTAGCCTCTACGGCACCGTGCATTGCCCTTTCTCACCTTGAGAGTCGGTGCAAACTTCACCGGTGCATCCAAACCCCGTGATATGATACACTCTGTCACACATAAGCCTCCTTATATCTTCCTCAAAACAGCCACCATACCTACCTATCATGGCATTTCCATAGCCATTCCGAGATATATTGCCTTGCAACTGTTGGAAATATGCCCTAGAGGCAATAATAAAATGGTTATTATTGTATTTCCTTGTTCATGATAATTATCTATTATTCATGCTATAATTGTATTGACCGGAAACCGCAATACATGTGTGAATACATAGACCACAACATGTCCCTTGTGAGCCTCTAGTTGACTAGCTCGTTGATCAACAGATGGTCATGGTTTCCTGACCATGGACATTGGATGTCATTGATAACGGGATCACATCATTAGGAGAATGATGTGATGGACAAGACCCAATCCTAAGCATAGCACAAGATCGTGTAGTTCGTTTGCTAAAAGCTTTTTTAATGTCAAGTATCATTTCCTTAGACCATGAGATTGTGCAACTCCCGGATACCATAGGAATGCTTTGGGTGTGCCAAACGTCACAACGTAACTGGGTGGCTATAAAGGTGCACTACGGGTATCTCCGAAAGTGTCTGTTGGGTTGGCACGAATCGAGACTGGGATTTGTCACTCCGTAATATGGAGAGGTATCTCTAGGCCCACTCGGTAATGCATCATCATAATGAGCTCAATGTGAATAAGTAGTTAGTCACGGGATCATGCATTACGGAACGAGTAAAGTGACTTGCCGATAACGAGATTGAACGAGGTATTGGGATACCGACGATTGAATCTCGGGCAAGTAACATACCGATTGACAAAGGGAATTGCATACATGATTGCTTGAATCCTTGACATCATGGTTCATCCGATGAGATCATTGTGGAACATGTGGGAGCCAACATGGGTATCCAGATCCTGCTGTTGGTTATTGACCGAAGAACGTCTCGGTCATGTCTGCATGGTTCCCGAACCCGTAGGGTCTACCCACTTAAGGTTCGGTGATGCTAGAGTTGTTATGGGAAATAGTATGTGGTTACCGAAGGTTGTTCGGAGTCCCGGATGAGATCCCGGACATGACGAGGAGCTCCGGAATGGTCCGGAGGTGAAGATCGATATATTGGACAAAGGGTATTGAAGTCCGGAATTGTTTCGGGGGTACCAGGTGATGACCAGCGTGTCCGAAAGGGGTTTCGGAGGCCCCGGCAAGCGTTGGGGGGCCTTATGGGCCAAGAGGAGAGGGCACATCAGCCCACTAAGGGGTTAAGCGCCGCTACCACCCCATCTCACGTAACAAGGAGATGTGGGGGCGCCACCCCTAGGGCAACCGCCCCTCCCGGCTTGGGGGGGGGCAAGTTTCCTAGGGGGTGGGGGCGCCAAAACCCATCTAGGGTTTCCCCTATGGCCGCCGCCCCTCCCCTAGGGAACCCTAGGGCGCCTCCCCCTCCTCCCTTCCCCCTATATATAGTGAAGGAGAGATAGGGCAGCCGCACCCTTCCCCTGGCGCAGCCCTCTCCCTCCTCCAACACCTCCTCCTCCTCCGTAGTGCTTGGCGAAGCCCTGCCGGAGAACCACGAGCTCCATCACCACCATGCCGTCGTGTTGTCGTAGTTCTCCCTCAACTTCTCCTCTCCCCTTGCTGGATCAAGAAGGATGAGACATCCCCGGGTTGTACGTGTGTTGAACGCGGAGGCATCATTGTTCGGTGCTTAGATCGGAATCAACCGCGATCTGAATCGCTACGAGTACGACTCCTTCATCCACGTTCTTGTAATGCTTCCGCATAGCGATCTTCAAGGGTATGAAGATGCTCATCCTCTCCCTCTCTTATTGCTAGAATCTCCATAGATTAATCTTGGTGATGCGTAGAAAATTTTGAATTTCTGCAACGTTCCCCAACAGTGGCATCATGAGCTAGGTCTATTGCGTAGATTCTATGCACGAGTAGAACACAAGTAGTTGTGGGCGTTGGTTTTGTTCAATATGCTTACCATTACTAGTCCTATCTTGTTTCGACGGTATTGTGGGATGAAGTGTCCCAGACCGACCTTACACGCACACTTACGTGAGACAGGTTCCACCGACTGACATGCACTTGTTGCATAAGGTGGCTAGCGGGTGCCAGTCTTTCCCACTTTAGTCGGATCGGATTCGATGAAAAGGGTCCTTATGAAGGGTAAATAGCAATTGGCATATCACGTTGTGGTTTAGGCATATGTAAGAAACGTTCTTGATAGAAACCTATAGCAGCCACGTAAAAGCTTGCAACAACAATTAGAGGACGTCTAACTTGTTTTTGCAGCATATGCCGTGTGATGTGATATGGCCAAGAAGGATGTGATGAATGAAATATATGTGATGTATGAGATTGATCATATTCTTGTAATAGGAATCACGACTTGCATGTCGATGAGTATGACAACCGGCAGGAGCCATAGGAGTTGTCTTTATTTATTGTATGACCTGCGTGTCACTGAATAACGCCATGTAATTACTTTACTTCATTCCTAAACCGTTAGCCATAGTAGTAGAAGTAATAGTTGGCGAGACAACTTCATGGAGACACGATGATGGAGATAATGGTGTCATGCCGGTAAGGATGATGATCATGGAGCTCCGAAGATGGAGATCAAAAGGAGCAAACTGATATTGGTCATATCATGTCACTATCTGATTGCATGTGATGTTTATCATGTTTATGCATCTTATTTGCTTAGAATGACGGTAGTAAATAAGATGATCCCTCATAAAAATTCCAAGAAAGTGTTCCCCCTAACTGTGCACCGTTGCGAAAGATCGTTGCTTCAAAGCACCACGTGATGATCGGGTGTGATAGATTCTAACATTCACATACAATGGGTTTAAGCCAGATTTACACAGGCGAAACACTTAGGTTGACTTGACGAGCCTAGCATGTACAGAAATGGCCTCGGAACACAAGAGACCAAAAGGTCGAACATGAGTCGTATAGTAGATACGATCAACATGAAGATGATCACCGATGATGACTAGTCCGTCTCACGTGATGATCGGACACAACCTAGTTGACTCAGATCATGTATCACTTAGATGACTAGAGGGATGTCTATCTGAGTGGGAGTTCATCAAATAATGTGATTAGATGAACTTAATTATCATGAACATAGTCCAAAAGGTCTTTACAAATTATGTCGTAAGCTCGCGCTTTAGTTCTACTGTTTAGATATGTTCCTAGAGAAAATATAGTTGAAAGTTGATAGTAGCAATTATGCGGACTAGGTCCGTAAACTGAGGATTGTCCTCATTGCTGCGCAGAAGGCTTATGTCCTTAATGCACCGCTCGGTGTGCTGAACCTCGAACATCGTCTGTGGATGTTGCGAACATCTGACATACACGTTTTGATGACTACATGATAGTTCAGTAATGTTAAACGGTTTAGAATTGTGGCGCCGAAGACGTTTTTTGAAACGTCACGGAACATATGAGATGTTCCAAGGGTTGAAATTGGGATTTCAGGCTCGTGCCCACGTCAAGAGGTATGAGACCTCCGACGAGTTTCTTAGCCTACAAACTAAGGGAGAAAAGCTCAACCGTTGAGCTTGTACTCAGATTGTCTGGGTACAACAATCACTTGAATTGAGTGGGAGTTAATCTTCTAGATGAGATAGTGATGTTTCTCCAAAGTCATTGCCACCAAGCTACTAGAGCTTCGTGATGAACTATAACATATCAGGGATAGATATGATGATCCTTGAAATATTCGCGATGTTTGACACCGCGAAAGTAGAAATCAAGAAGGAGCATCAATTGTTGATGGTTAGTGAAACCACTAGTTTCAAGAAGGGCAAGGGCAAGAAGGGATACTTCATGAAATGGCAAATCAGCTGCTGCTCTAGTGAAGAAACCCAAGGTTGAATCCAAACCTGAGACTAAGTGCTTCTGTAATAAGGGGAACGGTCACTGAAGCAAAACTACCCTAGATACTTGGTAGATGAGAAGGCTGGCAAGGTCGACAGAAGTATATTGGATATACATTATATTAATGTGTACTTTACTAGTACTCCTAGTAGCACCATGGTAATATATACCAGTTCAGTTGCTAAGGGTTAGTAACTCGAAATAGAAGGCTACGAAATAAACGGCGACTAGCTAAAGGCAAGGTGACGATAAGTGTTGGAAGTATTTCCAAGGTTGATGTGATCAAACATCGCACGCTCCCTCTACCATCGGGATCGGTGTTAAACCTAAATAATTGTTACTTAGTGTTTGCGTTGAGCATAGACATGATTGGATTATGTCTATCGCAATACGGTTATTCATTTAAGGAGAATAATGGTTACTCTGTTTATTTGAATAATACCTTCAATGGTCTTGCACCTAAAATGATTGGTTTTACTGAATCTCGATCGTAGTGATACACATGTTCATGCCAAAAGATATAAGATAGTAATGATAGTACCACCTGCTTGTGGCACTGCCATTTGAGTCATATTGGTATAAAATGCATAAAGAAGCTCCATGTTGATGGATCTTTGGACTCACTCGTTTTTGAAAAGTTTGAGACATGCGGACCATGTCTATTGGTATGTGCGCATGAAGAAACTCCATGCAGATGGATTGTTTGGACTCACTTGATTCTAAATCACCTGAGACATGCAAATCATACCACATGGGCAAGATGACTGAAAGCCTCGTTTTCAGTAAGATGGAACAACAAAGCAACTTGTTGGAAGTAATACATTTTGATGTGTGCAGTCCAATGAGTGCCAAGGCATGCAGTGGATATCGTTATGTTCTTACTTCACAGATGATTTGAGTAGATGCTGAGTATATTTACTTGATGAAACACAAGTTTGAATTATTGAAAGGTTCAAGTAATTTCAGAGTGAAGTTGAAGATCGTCGTGATAAGAGGATAAAATGTATATGATATGATCATAGAGATGAATATCTGAGTTACGTGTTTGGTACACAATTAAGACATTGTGGAAATTGTTTCACAACTAATACCGCCTGGAACACCATAGTGTGATGGTGTGTCCGAACATCATAGATGCACCCTATTGGTAATGGAGCATACCATGATGCCTCTTATTGTATTACCACTATCGTTTATGGATTAGGCATTAGAGACAACCGCATTCACTTTAATAGGGCACCACATAATTCTGTTGAGATGACACCGTGTGAACTATGGTTTAGAGAAACCTACGCTGTCGTTTCTTAAAAGTTTGGGGCTGCGACGCTTATGTGAAATAAAGTTTCATCCTGATAAGCTCAAACCCAAAGCGGATAAATACATCTTCATAGGACACCCAAAATAGTTGGGTATACCTCCTAATTCAGACCCGGAAGCAAAAGTGATTGTTTCTAGAATCGGGTCCTTTCTCGAGGAAAAGTCTCTCTCGAAAGAATTGAGTGGGAGGATGGTGGAGACTTGATGAGGTTATTGAAACATCACTTCAACCAGTGTGTAGCAGGGCACAGGAAGTTGTTCCTGTGGTACCAACACCAATTGAAGTGGAAGCTGATGATAGTGTGTTGGGGAACATAGCAGAAATCAAAAAAATTCTACGCATCACCAAGATCAATCTATGGAGTAATCTAGCAACAAGGGGAAGGAGAGTGCATCTACATACCCTTGTAGATCGCTAAGCGGAAGCGTTCAAGTGAATGGGGTTGAAGGAGTCGTACTCGTCGTGATCCAAATCACCGGAGATCCTAGTGCCGAACGGACGGCACCTCCGCGTTCAACACACGTGCATCCCAGTGACGTCTCCCATGCCTTGATCCAGCAAGGAGAGAGGAAGAGGTTGGGGAAGACTCCGTCCAGCAGCAGCACAACGACATGGTGGTGATGGAGGAGCGTGGTATTCCAGCAGGGCTTCGCCAAGCACTGCGAGAGACGAGGAAGGAGAGAGGTAGGGCTGCGCCAGGGAGAGGTCAAAACTCATGTGTTGGCAGCCCCAAAGACCTCAACTATATATAGGGGAGAGGGAGGGGGCTGCGCCCCCTGTAGGGTTCCCACCCCAAGGGGTGCGGCAGCCCCAAAACCCATCTAGAGTGGCGGCCAAGGGGGGAAGAGGGGGAAACTTGCCCCCCAAGTAAGGTGGAGGCGCCCCTCCCCAAACCCTAGGCGCCTTGGGCCCTGGTGGGGGGGGGGGAGGGCACACCAGCCGACCTGGGGCTGGTCCCCTCCCACACTTGACCCATGCTGCCCTCTGGGGCCGGTGGCCCCACTTGGTGGACCCCCGGGACCCTCCCGGTGGTCCCGGTACGTTACCGATAGCACCCGAAACTTTTCCGGTGACCAAAACAGGACTTCCCATATATAAATCTTTACCTCCGGACCATTCCGGAACTCCTCGTGATGTTCAGGATCTCATCTGGGACTCCGAACAACATTCAGTAACCACGTACATTTATTCCCTATAACTCTAGCGTCATCGAACCTTAAGTGTGTAGACTCTACGGGTTCGGGAGACACGTAGACATGACTGAGACAACTCTCCGGCCAATAACCAACAGCGGGATCTGGATACCCATGTTGGCTCCCACATGTTCCATGATGATCTCATCGGATGAACCACGATGTCAAGGATTCAATCAATCCCGTATTCAATTCCCTTTGTCCAGCGGTATAGTACTTGCCCGAGATTCGATCGTCGGTATCCCGATTCCTTGTTCAATCTCGTTACCGGCAAGTCTCTTTACTCGTTCCGTAGCACATCATCCCGTGATCAACCTCTTGGTCACATTGTGCACATTATGATGATGTCCTACCGAGTGGGCCCAGAGATACCTCTCCGTCACACGGAGTGACAAATCCCAGTCTTGATTCGTGCCAACCCAACAGACACTTTCGGAGATACCCATAGTGCACCTTTATAGCCACCCAATTACGTTGTGACGTTTGGTACACCCAAAGCATTCCTACGATATCCGGGAGTTGCACAATCTCATGGTCTACGGAAATGATACTTGACATTAGAAAAGCTTTAGCATACGAACTACACGATCTTTGTGCTAGGCTTAGGATTGGGTCGTGTCCATCACATCATTCTCCTAATGATGTGATCCCGTTATCAACGACATCCAATATCCATGGTCAGGAAACCTTAACCATCTATTGATCAACGAGCTAGTCAACTAGAGGCTTACTAGGGACATGGTGTTGTCTATGTATCCACACATGTATATGAGTTTCCTATCAATACAATTATAGCACGGATAATAAACGATTATCATGAACAAGGAAATATAATAATAATAACTAATTTATTATTGCCTCTAAGGCATATTTCCAACAGTCTCCCACTTGCACTAGAGTCAATAATCTAGTTCACATCACCATGTGATTAACACTCACAGGTCACATCGCCATGTGACCAACATCCAAAGAGTTTACTAGTGTCACTAAACTAGTTCACATCATCATGTGAATAAGACTCAATGAGTTCTGGGGTTTGATTATGTTTTGCTTGTGAGAGAGGTTTTAGTCAACGGGTCTGCAACAGTCAGATCCGTATGTACTTTGCAAATCTCTAGGTCATATTGTAAATGCTGCTTCCACTCTCCACTATACGTATCCGGTTTTCTACTCAGAGTCATTCAGATAGGTGTTAAAGCTTGCATCGACGTAACCCTTTACGCCGAACTCTTTATCACCTCCATAATTGAGAAACATGTCCTTATTACTCCAAGGACAATTTTTGACCGCTGTCTGGTGATCCACTCCTTGATCACCTTTGTACCCTCTTGCCAGACATGTGGCAAGGCACACATCAGGTTTGGTACTTAGCATAGCATATTGTAGAGCCTACGTCTAAAGCATAGGGGACGACCTTCGTCCTTTCTCTCTCTTCTACCGTGGTCGAGCTTTAAGTCTTAACTTCATACCTTAAAACTCAGGCAAGAACTCCTTCTTTGACTGATCCATCTTGAACACCTTCAAGATCATGTCAAGGTATGTGCTCATTTGAAAGTACCATTTAGCGTCTTTGATCTATCCTCATAGATCTTGATGCTCAATGTTCAAGCAGCTTAATCCAGGTTTTCTATTGAAAAAACACTTTTCAAATAATCCTGTATGCTTTCTAGAAATTCTACGTCATTTCTGATCAACAATATGTTAGCAACATATACCCATCAGAAATTCTATAGTGCTCCCACTCACTTCTTTGGAAATACAAGTTTCTCATAAACTTTGTATAAACCCAAAATCTTTGATCGTCTCATCAAAGCGCACATTCCAACTCCGAGATGCTTACTCCAGTCCATGGAAGGATCACTGGAGCTAGCATACCTTTTAGCATCCTTAGGATCGACAAAACCTTTCTGATTGTATCGCATACAACCTTTTTGTACGAAAACTGGTAAGGAAACTTGTTTTGACATCCATCTGCCAGATTTCATAAATGCAGCTAATGCTAACATGATTCCGACGGACTTAAGCATCGCTACGGATGAGAAAATCTCATCGTAGTCAACTTCCTTGAACTTGTGAAAAACTCTTCGCCACAAGTCGAGCTTCATAGACGGTGACATTACCGTCCACGTCCGTCTTCTTCTTAAAGATCCATTTATCTTAATGGCTTGCCGATCATCGGGCAAGTCCACCAAAGTCCATGCTTTGTTTTGATACATGGATCCTATCTCGGATTTCATGGCTTCTAACCATTTGTCGGAATATGGGCCCACCATCGCTTTTCCATAGCTCGTAGATTCATTTTTGTCTAGCAACATGACCTTCAAGACAGGTTTACCATACCACTCTGAAGCAGTACGCGTCCTTGTCATCCTACGAGGTTCGGCAGTGACTTGATCCGAGGCTTCATGATCACTATCATCAGCTTCCACTTCAATTGGTGTAGGTGCCACAGGAACAACTTCCCGTGCCTTGCTACACACTAGTTGTAGTGACGGTTCAATAACCATATCAAGTCTCCACCATCCTCCCACTCAATTTTTCGAGACAAACTTTTCCTCGAGAAAGGACCCGATTCAAGAAACAATCCCTATTGCTTTCGGATCTGAATTAGGAGGTATACCCAACTGTTTTGGGTGTCCTATGAAGATGAATTTTATCCGCTCTGGGTTCGAGCTTATCAACCTGAAACTTTTTCACATAAGCGTCGCAGCCCCAAACTTTTAAGAAACAACAACTTAGGTTTCTCCAAATCATAGTTCAAACGGTGTCGTCTCAACGGAGTTACGTGGTGCCCTATTAAAGTGAGTGTGGTTGTCTCTAATGCCTAACGCACGAACGATAGTGGTAATTCGATAAGAGACATCATGGTACGCACCATATCCAACAGGGTGCAACTATGATGTTCGGACACACCATCACACTATGGTGTTCCAGGCGGTATTAATTGTGAAACAATTTCCACAATGTCTTAATTGCGTGCCAAAGCTCGTAACTCAGATACTCATCTCTATGATCATATCATAGACATTTTATCCTCTTGTCACGATGATCTTCAACTTCACTCTGAAATTACTTGAACCATTCAATAATTCAGACTTGTGTTTCATCAAGTAAATATACTCAGTATCTACTCAAATCATCCATGAAGAAAGAACATAACGATATCCACTGCGTGCCTCAGCACTCATTGGACTGCACACATCAAAACGTATTACTTCCAACAAGTTGCTTTCTTGTTCCATTTTACTGAAAACGATGCTTTCAGTCATCTTGCCCATGTGGTATGATTTGCATGTCTCAAGTGATTCAAAATCAAGTGAGTCCAAACGGTCCATTTGCATGGAGTTTCTTCATGCATATACACCAATAGACATGGTTCGCGTGTCTCAAACTTTTCAAAAAAGAGTGAGTCCAAAGATCCATCAACATGGAGCTTCTTCATGCGTTTTATACCAATATGACTTACATGGAAGTGCCATAAGTAGGCGGTACTATCATTACTATCTTATATCTTTTGGCATGAACATGTGTATCACTATGATTGAGATTCAATAAACCATTCATTTTAGGTGCAAGACCATTGAAGGTATTATTCATATAAACAGAGTAACCATTATTCTCCTTAAATGAATAACCATATTGCGATAGACATAATCCAATCATGTCTATGCTCAACGCAAACACCAAATAACAATTATTTAGGTTTAACACCAATCTCGATGGTAGAGGGAGCATGCGATGCTTGATCACATCAACCTTGGAAACACTTCCAACACATATCGTCAGCTCACCTTTAGCTATTCTCCGTTTATTCCGTAGCTTTTATTTCGAGTTACTAACACTTAGCAACCGAACCGGTATCTAATACCCTGGTGCTACTAGGAGTACTAGTAAAGTACACATTAACATAATGTATATCCAATATACTTCTATCGACCTTGCCAGCCTTCTCATCTACCAAGTATCTAGGGTAATTCTGCTCCAGTGGCTGTTCCCTTTATTACAGAAGAACTGAGTCTCGGGTTTGGGTTCAACCTTGGGTTTCTTCACTAGAGAAGCAGCTGAATTGCCGTTTCATGAAGTATGCCTTTCTTGCCCTTGCCCTTGCCCTTCTTGAAACTAGTGGTTTTGACTAACCATCAACAATTGATGCTCCTACTTGACTTCTAATTTCGCGGTGTCAAACATCACAAATATTTCAAGGATCATCATATCTATCCCTGATATGTTATAGTTCATCACAAAGCTCTAGTAGCTTGGTGCAATGACTTGGGAGAAACATCACTATCTCATTTGGAAGATTAACTCCCACTCGATTCAAGTGATTGTTGTACCCAGACAATCTGAGTACAAGCTCAACGATTGAGCTTTTCTCCCTTACTTCGTAGGCTAAGAAACTCGTCGGAGGTCTCATACCTCTTGACGTGGGCACGATCCTGAAATCCCAATTTCAGCCCTCGAAACATCTCATATGTTCCGCGACGTTTCGAAATAGCCTTTGGTGCCTCAACTCTAAACCATTTAACTGAACTATCACGTAGTTATCAAAATGTGTATGTCAGATGTTCGCAACATCCACAGACGACGTTCGAGGTTCAGCACACCGAGCGGTGCATTAAGGACATAAGCCTTCTATGAAGCAACGAGGACAATCCTCAGTTTATGGACCTAGTCCGCATAATTGCTACTATCAACTTTCAACTAAAATTTTCTCTAGGAACATATCTAAAAGCAGTAGAACTAAAGCGCGAGCTTATGACATAATTTGCAAAGACCTTTTGACTATGTTCAGGATAATTAAGTTCATCTTATGAACTCCCACTCAGATAGACATCCCTCTAGTCATCTAAGTGATTACATGATCCGAGTCAACTAGGCCGTGTCCGATCATCACGTGAGACGGACTAGTCATCATCGGTAAACATCTTCATGTTGATCGTATCTACCATACAACTCATGCTCGACCTTTCGGTCTCTTGTGTTCCGAGGCCATGTCTGTACATGCTAGGCTCGTCAAGTTAACCTAAGTGTTTCGCATGTGTAAATCTGGCTTACACCCGTTGTATGTGAACATTAGAATCTATCATATCCGATCATCACGTGGTGCTTCGAAACAACTAACTTTCGCAACGGTTCACAGTTAGGGGGAACACTTTTCTTTGACATTATTGCGAGGGATCATCTTATTTAAGCTACCGTTGTTCTAAGCAAATAAGATGCATAAACATGATAAACATCACATGCAATCAAAAGTGACATGATATGACCAATATCATTTTGCTCCTTTTGATCTCCATCTTCGGGGCTCTATGATCATCATCGTCACCGGCATGACACCATGATCTCCATCATCATGATCTCCATCATCGTGTCTCCATGAAGTTGTCTTGCCAACTATTACTTCTGCTACTATGGCTAACGGTTTAGCAATAAAGTAAAGTAATTACATGGCGTTGTTCATTGACATGTAGGTCATACAATAAATTAAGACAACTCCTATGGCTCCTGCCGGTTGTCATACTCATCGACATGCAAGTCGTGATTCCTATTACAAGAACATGATCAATCTCATACATCACATATCATTCATCACATTCTTTTGTCCATATCACATCACATAGTATATCCTGCAAAAACAAGTTAGACGTCCTCTAATTGTTGTTTGCATGTTTTACATGGCTGCTATGGGTTTCTAGCAAGAACGTTTCTTACCTACGCAAAAACCACAATGTGATATGTCAATTGCTATTTACCCTTCATAAGGACCCTTTTCATTGAATCCGATCCGACTAAAGTGGGAGAGACTGGCACCCGCTAGCCACCTTATGCAACAAGTGCATGTGAGTCGGTGGAACCTGTCTCACGTAAGTGTACGTGTAAGGTCGGTCCAGGCCGCGTCATCCCACAATACCGTCGAAACAAGATTGGACTAGTAAGGGTAAGCATATTGAACAAAAATCAACGCCCACAACAACTTGTGTTCTACTTGTGCATAGAAACTACGCATAGACCTTGCTCATGATGCCACTGTTGGGGAACGTAGCAGAAATCAAAAAAATTCTACGCATCACCAAGATCAATCTATGGAGTAATCTAGCAACGAGGGAAAGGAGAGTGCATCTACATACCCTTGTAGATCGCTAAGCGGAAGCGTTCAAGTGAACGGGGTTGAAGGAGTCGTACTCGTCATGATCCAAATCACCGAAGATCCTAGTGCCGAACGGACGGCACCTCCGCGTCCAATACACGTGCAGCCCGGTGACGTATCTCATGCCTTGATCCAGCAAGGAGAGAGGAAGAGGTTGGGGAAGACTCCGTCGAGCAGCAACACAATGGCATGGTGGTGATGGAGGAGCGTGGTATTCCAGTAGGGCTTCGCCAAGCACCACGAGAGACGAGGAAGGAGAGAGGTAGGGCTGCGCCAGGGAGAGGTCAAAACTCATGTGTTGGCAGCCCCAAAGACCTCAACTATATATAGGGGAGAGGGAGGGGGCTGCGCCCCCTCTAGGGTTCCCACCCCAAGGGGTGCGGCAGCCCCAAAACCCATCTAGGGTGGCGGCCAAGGGGGGAAGAGGGGGAAACTTGCCCCCCCCCAAGTAAGGTGAAGGTGCCCCTCCCCAAACCCTAGGCGCCTTGGGCCCTGGTGGGGGGCACACCAGCCGACCTGGGGCTGGTCCCCTCCCACACTTGGCCCATGCTGCCCTGTGGGGCCGGTGGCCCCACTTGGTGGACCCCCGGGACCCTCCCGGTGGTCCCGGTACATTACCGATAGCACCCAAAACTTTTCCGATGACCAAAACAGGACTTCCCATATATAAATCTTTACCTCCGGACCATTCCGGAACTCCTAGTGACGTCCGGGATCTCATCAGGGGCTCTGAACAACATTCGGTAACCACGTACATTTATTCCCTATAACCCTAGCGTCATCGAACCTTAAGTGTGTAGACCCTACGGGTTCGGGAGACACGCAGACATGACCGAGACAACTCTCCAGCCAATAACCAACAGCGGGATCTGGATAGCCATGTTGGCTCCCACATGTTCCATGATGATCTCATCGGATGAACCACGATGTCGAGGATTCAATCAATCCCGTATTCAATTCCCTTTGTCCAGCGGTATAGTACTTGCCCGAGATTCGATCGTCGGTATCTTGATACCTTGTTCAATCTCGTTACCGGCAAGTCTCTTTACTCGTTCCGTAACACATCATCCCGTGATCAACCCCTTGGTCACATTGTGCACATTATGATGATGTCCTACCGAGTGGCCCCAGAGATACCTCTCCGTCACACGGAGTGACAAATCCCAGTCTCGATTCGTGCCAACCCAACAGACACTTTCGGAGATACCGGTAGTGCACCTTTATAGCCACCCTGTTAGGTTGTGATGTTTGGTACACCCAAAGCATTCCTACGGTATCCGGGAGTTGCACAATCTCATGGTCTAAGGAAATGATACTTGACATTAGAAAAGCTTTAGCATACGAACTACACGATCTTTGTGCTAGGCTTAGGATTGGGTCTTGTCCATCACATCATTCTCCTAATGATGTGATCCCGTTATCAACGACATCCAATATCCATGGTCAGGAAACCTTAACCATCTATTGATCAACGAGCTAGTCAACTAGAGGCTTACTAGGGACATGGTGTTGTCTATGTATCCACACATGTATCTGAGTTTCGTATCAATACAATTATAGCATGGATAATAAACGATTATCATGAACGAGGAAATATAATAATAATAATAACTAATTTATTATTGCCTCTAGGGCATATTTCCAACATAGTGATCATGAAACTTTGGATCAAGTCACTACCGAACCTCGTAGGTCGACAAGGACTTGTACTACTTCAGAGTGGTACGTAATCCTGTCTTGGAGGTCATGTTGCTAGACAACAATGAATCTACGATCTATGGAGAAGCAATGGTGGGCCCGGATTCCAACGAATGGCTCGAGGCCATAAAATCCAAGAGAGGATCCATGTATGAGAACAAAGTATAGACTTTGGAAGAACTACTTGATGGTCATAAGGCTGTTGGGTACAGATGGATTTTAAAAGGAAGACGGACAATGATGGTAAGTATCACCATTAAGAAAGCTCGACTTGTCGTTAAGATGTTTTCCGACAAGTTCAAGGAGTTGACTACGATGAGACTTTCTCACTCGTAGCGATGCTAAGAGTCTGTTGGAATTATATTAGCAATTACTGCATGATTTATGAAATCTTGCAGATAGGATGTCAAAACATTATTTCCTCGACGATATTCTTGAGGAAAGGTTGTATGTGATACAACCAGAAGGTTTTGTCAATCCTGAAAGATGCTAACAAGTATGCAAAGCTCCAGCAATCCTTCTAAGGACTGGAGTAAGCATCTCGGAGTTGGAATATACGCTTTGATGAGATGATCAAAGATTTTGGGTTTATACAGTGTTTATGAGAAACTTGTATTTCCAAAGAAGTGAGTGGGAGCACTATAGAATTTCTGATGAGTATATGTTTTTGACATATTGTTGATCAGAAATGATGTAGAATTTTTGGACAACATATAGGGTTATTTGAAAAGTATTTTTCAATGGAAAACCTGGATTAAGCTACTTGAACATTGAGCATCAAGATCTATAAGGATAGATCAAAAATGCTTAATAATACTTTCAAATAAATACATACCGTGACAAGATTTTGAAGGAGTTCAAAATAGATCGGCAAAGAAGGAGTTCTTGGCTGTGTTATAAGGTGTGAATATTGATTAAGACTCAAGACATGACCACGGCAGAAGAGAGAGAAAGTACGAAGGTCGTGCCCTATGCTTCGGACGTAGGCTCTATAGTATGCTATGCTGTGTACCGCACCTAAAGTGTGCCTTGCCATGAGTCAGTCAAGGGGTACAAGAGTGATCCAGGAATAGATCACAGGACAACGGTCAAACTTATCCTTAGTAACTAGTGGACTAAGGAATTTTCTCGGTTATGGAGGTGGTAAAAGAGTTCGTCGTAAAGGGTCACGCCGATGCAAACTTTGACACTAATCCAGAATATTCTGAGTAGTAAACCGGATTCGTATAATAGAACAGTTATTTGGAATAGCTCCAAATAGAGCGTGGTAGCTGCATCTAGGAGATGACATAAAGATTTGCAAAGCACACACAGAACTGAAAGGTTCAGATCCGTTGACTAATAACCTCTCTCACAAGCGAGATATGATCAAACCCCATGGGTGTCGATTCATTACAATCACATAGTGATGTGAACTAGATTATTGACTCTAGTGCAAGTGGGAGACTGTTGGAAATATGCCCTAGAGGCAATAATAAAATGGTTATTATTGTATTTCCTTGTTCATGATAATTGTCTATTATTCATGCTATAATTGTATTGACCGGAAACCGCAATACATGTGTGAATACATAGACCACAACATGTCCCTAGTGAGCCTCTAGTTGACTAGCTCGTTGATCAACAAATGGTCATGGTTTCCTGACCATGGACATTGGATGTCATTGATAACGGATCACATCATTAGGAGAATGATGTGATGGACAAGACCCAATCCTAAGCATAGCACAAGATCGTGTAGTTCATTTGCTAAAAGCTTTTATAATGTCAAGTATCATTTCCTTAGACCATGAGATTGTGGAACTCCCGGATACCGTAGGAATGCTTTGGGTGTGCCAAACGTCACAACGTAACTGGGTGGCTATAAAGGTGCACTACGGGTATCTCCGAAAGTGTCTGTTGGGTTGGCACGAATCGAGACTAGGATTTGTCACTCCGTAAGACGGAGAGGTATCTCTGGGCCCACTCGGTAATGCATCATCATAATGAGCTCAATGTGACTAAGTAGTTAGTCACGGGATCATGCATTACGGAACGAGTAAAGTGACTTGCCGATAACGAGATTGAACGAGGTATTGGGATACCGACGATCGAATCTCGGGCAAGTAACATAACGATTGACAAAGGGAATTGCATACGGGATTGCTTGAATCCTTGACATCGTGGTTCATCCGATGAGATCATCGTGGAACATGTGGGAGCCAACATGGGTATCCAGATCCCGCTGTTGGTTATTGACCAGAGAACGTCTCGGTCATGTCTGCATGGTTCCCGAACCCGTAGGGTCTACACACTTAAGGTTCGGTGACGCTAGAGTTGTTATGGGAAATAGTATGTGGTTACCGAAGGTTGTTCGGAGTCCCAGATGAGATCCCGGACATGACGAGGAGCTCCAGAATGGTCCGGAGGTGAAGATCGGTATATTGGACGAAGGGTATTGGAGTCCGGAATTGTTTCGGGGGTACCAGGTGATGACCAGCGTGTCCGAAAGGGGTTTCGGAGGCCCCGACAAGCATCGGGGGGTCTTATGGGCCAAGGGGAGAGGGCACATCAGCCAACTAAGGGGCTGAGCGCCCCTCCCACCCCATCTCACGTAACAAGGAGATGTGGGGGCGCCACCCCTAGGGCAGCTACCCTCCCGGCTTGGGGGGCAAGTTTCCTAGGGGGTGGGGGGCGCCAAAACCCATCTAGGGTTTCCCCTATGGCCGCCGCCCCTCCCCTAGGGAACCCTAGGGCGCCTCCCCCTCCTCCCTTCCCCCTATATATAGTGAGGGAGAGAGAGGGAAGCCTCACCCTTCCCCTGACGCAGCCCTCTCCCTCCTCCAACACCTCCTCCTCCTCCGTAGTGCTTGGCGAAGCCCTGCCGGAGAACCACGAGCTCCATCACCACCATGCCGTCGTGCTGTCGGAGTTCTCCCTCAAATTCTCCTCTCCCCTTGCTGGATCAAGAAGGAGGAGACGTCCCCGGGTTGTACGTGTATTGAACACGGAGGCACCATTGTTCGGTGCTTAGATCAGAATCAACCATGATTTGAATCGCTACGAGTATGACTCCTTCATCCACGTTCTTGTAACGCTTCCGCATAGCAATCTTCAAGGGTATGAAGATGCTCATCCTCTCCCTCTCTTATTGCTAGAATCTCCCTAGATTGATCTTGGTGATGCGTAGAAAATTTGTGAATTTCTGCTACGTTCCCCAACAGCAACTTCCACCATCATCATGTACATGACTTGAGCATTCATTGTCATATTGCTTTGCATGATCGTAAGATGGCTAGCATGATATTTTTATGGCTTGTCCGTTTTTTGATGTCATTGCTATGCTAGATCATTGCACATCCCGTTACACCGCCGGAGGCATTCATATAGAGTCATACCTTTGTTCTAGATATCGAGTTGTAATATTGAGTTGTAAGTAAATAAAGTGTGATGATCATCATTATTAGAGCATTGTCCCATGTGAGGAAAGGATGATGGAAGCAATGATTCCCTCACAGGTTGGGATGAGTCTCCGGACTTTATGAAAAATAAAAGAGGCCAAAGAAGCCCAAATAAAAAAAAAAGGCCAAAGAAGCCCAAATAAAAAAAGAGGCCAAAGAAGCCCACCAAAAAAATGAGAGAAAAAGAGAGAAGCGGCAATGTTAATATCCTTTTACCACACTTGTGCTTCGGAGTAGCACCATGTTCTTAATACAGAGAGTCTCTCGAGTTATCACTTTCATATACTAGTGGCAATTTTCATTATAGAACTTGGCTTGTATATTCCGATGATGGGCTTCCTCAAATGCCCGAGGTCTTCATGAGCAAGCAAGTTGGATGCACACCCACTTAGTTTCAGTTTGAGCTTTCATATACTTATAGCTCCAGTGTATCCGTTGCATGGCAATCCCTACTCCTCGCATTGTCATCAATTGATGGGCATCTCCACAGCCCGTTGATTAGCCGCGTCGATGTGAGACTTTCTCCCTTTTTGTTTTCTCCACACAACCTCCACCATCATACTCTATTCCACATGTAGTGCTATATCCATGGCTTGCGCTCATATATTGCGTGAGGGTTGAAACAGCTGAAGTGCGTTAAAAAGTATGAACCAATTGCTCGGCTTGCCATCGGGGTTGTGCATGATAAATACTTTGTGTTAAGAAGGCAGAGCGTGACAATATCATATGATTTTGTAGGGATAGCATTCTTTAGCATTGATATTTTGAAAGACATGACTGTTTGTTGGGATGCCTGAATATTAATGTCTTTATGTCAAATTATAGACTATTGCTTTGAATCACTTATGTCTTAATATTCATGCCATGATGAGATATATGATCAAGATTATGCTAGGTAGCATTCCACATCAAAAATTATCTTTTTTATCATTTACCTACTAGAGGACGAGCAGGAATAAAGCTTGGGGATGCTGATACGTCTCCGTCGTATCTATAATTTTTGATTGTTCTATGCCAATATTCTACAACTTTTACATACTTTTGGCAACTTTTTATACTATTTTTGGGACTAACATATTGATCCAGTGCCCAGTGTCAGTTCCTGTTTGTTGTATGTTTTTTGTTTCACAGAAAATTCATATCAAACGGAGTCCAAATGGGATAAAAACTTACGGAGATTTTTTTGGAATATTTATGAATTTTGGGAAGAAGAATCAACGAGAGACGATGCCCGAGGGGGCCACGAGGCAGGGGGCGCGCCCCTGACCCTTGTGGACACCCCGTAAGGCGGTTGTTGCCCTTCTTTCGCCACAAGAAAGCTAATATCCGGAGAAAAATCGTGTTCAAAGTTTCAATCCAATCGGTGTTACGGATCTCCGGGAATATAAGAAACGGTGAAAGGGCAGAATCAGGAACACACAAACAGAGGGAGACAGAGAGACAGATCCAATCTTGGAGGGGCTCTCGCCCCTCCCACGCCATGGATACCATGGACTAGAGGGGAAACCCTTCTCCCATCTAGGGAGAAGGTCAAGGAAGAAGAAGAAGAAGAAGAAGAAGAAGAAGGGGGGCTCTCTCCCCCTCGCTTCCGGTGGCGTCAGAACGCCGCTGGGGCCATCATCATCACCGCAATCTACACCAACACCTCCGTCATCTTCACCAACATCTCCATCACCTTCCCCCATCTATCTACAACGGTCCACTCTCCTGCAACCCGTTGTACCCTCTACTTGAACATGGTGCTTTATGCTTCATATTATTATCCAATGATGTGTTGTCATCCTATGATGTCTGAGTAGATTTTCGTTGTCCTATCGATAATTGGTGAATTGCTATGATTGGTTTAATTTGCTTGTGGTTATGTTGTTGTCCTTTGGTACCCATCATATGAGTGCGCGTGTGGATCACACCATAGGGTTAGTTGTATGTTGATAGGACTATGTATTGGAGGGCAAGAGTGTATTGGAGGGCAAGAGTGACAGAAGCTTCAACCTAGAATAGAAATTGATGCATACGGGATTGAAGGGGGACCAATATATCTCAATGCTATGGTTAAGTTTTACCTTAATGAACGTTACTAGTTGTAGATGCTTGCTAATAGTTCCAATCATAAGTGCATAGAATTTCAAGTTAGGGATGACATATGCTAGCAGTGGCCTCTCCCACATAAACCTTGCTACCGGTCTAGTAAAGTAGTCAATTGCTTAGGGACAATTTCACAACTCCTACCACCACTTTTCCACACTCGCTATATGAACTTTATTGCGTCTTTAAGTTTTTATTTACGTGCTCTTTGTATTGTTGCAAACCTATCCAACAACACCTACAAAGTCCTTCTAGTTTCATACTTGTTTTAGGTAAAGCGAACGTTAAGCGCGCGTAGAGTTGTATCGGTGGTCGATAGAACTTGAGGGAATATTTATTCTACCTTTAGCTCCTCGTTGGGTTCGACACTCTTACTTATCGAAAGAGGCTACAATTGATCCCCTATACTTGTGGGTTATCACTCAACAACTATTTTATAGTTCGTATATCTTCCTGTCAATACAAGTAAAATATTGAAGAAGAACTCTTGCCAAGAGCTATTGCTTTTGTTTGTCTTCACAATACTTCCAGGTGGAGTACACTGAGGACAAGATGCAGAAATACATTGACAAAGAGAATGACACGCGTTTGTCTACCACTCAAGCTCGTACATGGAACCGACAAGAGGGCCCCCATCACGACGAACTGGTCATGGTTTCACCACCACGCCAACATGTAGGAAGTTGACATTTGCATTTTCAATTTCAAGCGCAAAAGAAGGGCGCCGTCTCTCCCTTACCCTCCATCGTCTCTAGACGCAATCGCCTACACATATCACTTGTCTATCGTTTTTAGCTTATCTCTAAGACTTGATATTCCTGCGTTGTGTTGATTCGATCAGCTCTGCCTCCCTTTTGGAGATCAAATGCCCTCTGGAGCATTTTAGGCTTTGATTGAATAGTTGTGCTCTAGCATCTATGTTGTAAGACTATGACCTACCTGTTAATATGGACCTTCTGGCTGCAAGACTAGGACCTACCTATTAATATGGACTTCCTGGCTTGATTAACTTGTTATGCTATATGAATGCACACTATAATGATCTATTTCTCTTAGCTGCGTTGTTTAAAAAATATATCTGACGGTCATCTAGGCGCTTGCTTGACGATTGCAAACTTTCCTTCTGCAATTGTGCGAACTGTATTCATATGTTAACAACTGTGCTTCTCTGACACGCATATGCACGTTTACAGTTGCACCACTAAGGTAGATACGCGCATGACTGCCGAGGAGGCGCGCCCAGGGCATGCCGCAACCACTAGTACTATAGATTGTATAACTAATTTGGATACAACAACAAAGACAAGTGCGAGTGGGACGAGAGCTGCGAAAGAAGAAGTCGCGGCCGTGGTTGTTGACTTTCCTCACTTCTTGAAACTCGGATTCAACCAATGTTGTTTCCTTGCCGACTAGGTCTCATGATGCGCGACATTCTTTAGTACTGCTCCCAATATTATACATTATCGAAATACACTTGGAGACTGAAGAAAGATGCGTCATTGGGGTAGTAGTTGTCGTCGGCACGGGCTTAGTAAAAGTCGAAGTAGTACTTGTACCCAATTAGATTTGCTCGAACAAAGTGTTTAGAGCTATGACACTTCACCCTCATTATAAACGTTTTTGGTTGTATCCACTCCCAACCCAAATCTATACTACTATATAGTGTACCGGTTTTGAAATTTTAAATCTCAAGATTGACAGTGAATGTGAACCATTGATATAGTCCATCAAATGGTTCAAAATGTTGGGATTCACATCTACATTATTAGTGAAGATTCTGCTGTTCTCCGGAACCATATATAGACGATCAATTTAGGGAAAGGTCACCTGCTTGCTATTGTTGTGCATCTGTGTGTGTAGGAGGCCGAGCCGAGCATACTCAGGCCAACTCCACCGCACGACCCCAAACGGACGTCCGTTTTGTCCGGATTTTGTCCGTTTGGGGTGGCAATGGGGACGAAAACGAACATGCGTGTCCAGCTTGTGTTCGAGGCACCCACCGCGAGAGAGCGACCCAAAATGTCCGCCCCCCACCTCCCCACCCGCTCGCCTGCCGTGCCTCGCCGCCCGCGCACCCCGCCTGCCGCCCCCGCGCGCCCGCCACCGCCCGGTCGCACGGCGCTCGCCGCCAGCCGCCGTCCCGCTAGACGCTCGGCGGGGCGGGCGAGGCGCTCACCGCTGCAGCCGACGCGCCGGGCTTGCTCGGCCCCGTAGCTGCCGCGCCCGCGGCGGTCGCGCTCGCCCCCGGCAGCCACCGCGCGCGCCCGGCGCTCCCCGACGCGTCTGCCGCTCGCCCCGTGCACGCCCGGCTCGCCTGCTCGTGCCTCACGCGCGCCCACCTCACCGACGGGGCAGGGGATGCGGAGCACGCCGTGCTTTTGCCAGTTGCTAGGACGCAGACCGGCACGTGCCCCTGCGGCACCTTGGCGCCGCCGGTCGTGGACGCCTGCTTCGGCACGCGGAGCTGCCGGTATGCCGTGGCGGCGGCCGTGGAGGAGGAGTTGGCCCGTGCACTGCCGCCCCTCCCGCAGCAGCTCGCCACCCCACGCACCCCACACTGGAGGCGCGGTCGAGCGAGGTGCAATGGAGGCGCTCGCTGTTCCCGGGGGCAAGCCGCTGTCGTCGGCGCGCGCGCGGCGGATCGCCAGGAGTCGGGAGGAGATGCTCGGCCTTCTTGCCGATTTCGACGGCGGCGACGGCTCAGACCGTGAGTGCTCAAGGCAGCTCGCCGCCCCACGCACCCCACGCCCCCGCCTGCGCCTGCTCGCCGGCCATGGCGGCGGGGCCTCAACAACGGCGAGGCGAGGCCGGCTGGCTGGAGCGCTGCGTGCTCCTGGGCACCCGTGGCTATTCAGCCTAGCGGTGGTGTGTGTGCGTGGTGGGCCAGGGGAGAAAAGGAGGAGAGAGAGGGGGTGGGTGGGTGGGTGTGTGGGCCAATGACAGGCGGGCCAGGGTCACATGCAAAAGGACACACCCCGGACGAGGACCACGCAGAGGGCGTCCGCTCGTGTCCGTTTTAGACCCAAAGCCAGCCCAACTTTGCTCCCAGGATGGGGCGAAGTGGACGACAGACGGACGCTTTTTGAGGATGGGGTCGCGCGCTGGGTCGTCTGATATGTCCGTCTTACCTCAAATGGACACACCCGGACATGATAGGGTCGTGCGGTGGGGATGGCCTCATGGACAGGCAGTCTGTGTGTGTAGCAGGCCGAGTCTCCCTAAACATCACCTCGTTCCTTGCTAATGCGATTAGCACACACGCGACACGCCGCCTCACGTTACTTCAGTCAGACCATGTCTTTGAATGCTGAAATCATTTTACAATTCATAGATACACCCCGGATACATCTTCTAAATACTCCATCTTTAAATGACTAGTGGGTCCATCTTTAAATGACTCGTGTCCTTCTGACTCATGTACAGGCATCAGTAGCTGTAGTTATGTAGTGGTGTGGAGGTGCTGCAGCCAAAACCTGCTGTGAACAGGGCAAGTCTTTGGGTGAGAACCAGGTTACAATTATCAATTCAAGGCAGTAAATGCAGGAGAGCAGTTAGGCCAACTCCACCGCGCGACCCCAAACGGACGTCCGTTTTGTCCGGATTCTGTCCGTTTGGGTAGGGGTTTGGGGTCGTGTCCGGGCCTGTCCTGGGATGCGGTGGCCGTGCGCCCAGCGCTCGGCCGCATCCATTTGCCCCATCCTGTCCGTGAGGGCCAAAGATGCCTAAATTTGCATCAAACTACTTCCAACCCAAATATTTGTCTGAAAATTAAAATAGTTTTACAACCCAATTGAAATTGTCTTAAATAAAATAGTTTTACAACCAAATCAAAATTGTCTTGACTGAACATAAATTGGACCAATACATCTATTGGTTGCCAATGTGATCCCAGACGTGCTCAACCAAGTCATTTTGAAGATTCAAATGAGTGTGCCAATCATGCATCTCATGGTTGAATTGGACAAACTGTTCAAATATGGCCGGGTCTTGGTGCAGGGGCTCAATATTTTCACCTTGATAATCAAATTCTTGGTCGAAGATACTCTCATCACGCTCGTCCTCGACGATCATGTTGTGCATGATCACACAAGCAGTCATCACCTCCCAAAGCTTCCTTTCATCCCATGACAGTGCAGGGTTTCGAACGATACCCCACCGGGATTGAAGCACACCAAAAGCACGTTCCACATCCTTTCT
The DNA here is from genome assembly GCF_002162155.2 of Triticum dicoccoides. Taxonomy (NCBI): domain Eukaryota; kingdom Viridiplantae; phylum Streptophyta; class Magnoliopsida; order Poales; family Poaceae; genus Triticum; species Triticum dicoccoides. The sequence goes on from NC_041383.1 coordinate 781,079,098, forward strand.
AACACTCTCTTGCATTTGGGCAAATCTCTTTCTCTTCTCACCTTGGGGTTTCGAGATTTTCTTCACAAAAGTTGACCACTGAGGATATATACCATCTGCTAGATAGTATCCTTTGTTGTACTGGTGGCCGTTGATCTCAAAGTTGACAGATGGGGAGTTTCCTTCTGCAAGCCTCGCGAAGACTGGAGAACGTTGCAGCACGTTGATATCATTGTGAGAACCTGCCATACCGAAGAAAGAATGCCATATCCAAAGATCTTGCGATGCCACCGCTTCTAATATGACAGTGCACCCGTTAACATGCCCCTTGTACTGGCCCTGCCAAGCAAATGGACAGTTCTTCCACTCCCAATGCATACAATCTATGCTGCCAAGCATGTCTGGAAAGCCTCTAGCTGCATTGGTCGCCAACAATCTCTCTGTATCAGCGGCAGTTGGCTGCCTCAAGTACTCTGGGCCAAACACCTCGATCACAGCCTGGCAAAACTTGTACATTAACATCAGACATGTTGTCTCACTCATACGCACATACTCGTCCACCAGGTCGCCTGGAATACCATATGCAAGCATGCGAATGGCCACGGTGCATTTCTGGTAAGAGGAGAATCCAAGCTTGCCAAGGGCATCCGTCTTGCACTCGAAGTATGGGTCATGAGAAACCACTCCCTCTCGGATACGATCGAACACATGCCTTGCCATACGAAAACGGCAACGAAATTTATCCGGCTTGAAGAGCGGGGTGTTGGCAAAGTAATCTGCATAGAGCAGGGCGTGGCCTCTCTCCCTATTGCGGTTCAGGTTGGGAGCACGGCCAGGGAGTGACCCCCTGTACCGAGGAAGCTGCCATTGAATATGGTCGTGAACGACCAGTGCAGCCACCACAAGATCTTCATCATCCAACGACGAATCATCCGATGAATAAAGGAAGTGATTGAAGAAAAACTCGTCTCCACTGTCCATACCTTTGTTGGCAAAAGGTCGAACACCTTGCGGTCGCGGTGGCAAAGCGGCCGCGATGATCACCTGGACGCAGCAGGGGTGGTTGCCGGCCGGCTACTGGCCGCTCTGGAGCTCTCATCGGAATCTGCCTCGGCCGCCGTGGTCCGTCGCCGGTAGTCGTGTCCCCTCCGGCACCGGCAAGGACGGCGACGGCCAAAACTACGGCGAAAGCGCGGGCGTGGTGGCGGCCATGTC
>NC_041383.1:781080468-781088612 GCF_002162155.2 Triticum dicoccoides
AATAGGGCGGCGCCGGCGGCGGGGCGGGGCGGGGAGAGAGGGTGAAGCGTTAGGGAGCGGAGGGACTGCTAGTGTCCCCGACAGGAGGGCCACCCGGGGGGGTGGGGGCAAGGGCGTGCGTCGCGGTCGTCCGTGCGCGTCCGTTTCACCCCAAACCGAGCGCAAGTTTGGGCCGGGGATGGGTCGAAAACGGACGGAATCCGGACATTTGTCCGTTTGAGGCCGTGCGCTGGCCGCCTCTTTTGTCCCTTTTACCCCAAACGGACGGAGCCGGACATGATAGGGTCGCGCGGTGGAGTTGGCCTTAGCCGTTTTGGAATTTTTAGCATTATGCATCAGACATCGACATTCAGAGACTTATTTGTGTCCCCCTTAGCAATTCCTTCCATGCTTTTCATGGGGATATTTAAAAAAAATTGCTAGCAATTCAGTCAATCAATTTTCAGAGAGACAGTTCTGTTTTTCATCACATAGCAGTGCCTTCTAGAATCTAAAAACCGTCAATTTCTGCCCAAATAGCAAAAACAAAACTTGACTTTCAGAAACATTGATGCAGGCATAAAGATTAAAATTTGGGAACAATAGAGTGGTTAGCACTGACAGTGCATTTGGTTTACAACACACTTCTGTAAACCAAAGATTACATGGGCCAATAAGATAGAACCGACAGTACATCATATCAACACATTTGCAAATTTGAGCCTAAGAAATCCATCGGTCCACTGGGAATTAACGCTGATCTAATCTTCTTTTTCTACTATTCTTCAGGTTCACTGAACCTATATTGTCTGTAGTTAGCTATCAGCTTCCTGGGCAGTTAATTAGCTACTAACTAAACTGGGAATTACCGCTACAATTTGGTACGGACAACTGTACATGCAAGAACAGCTAAATCCGTGCTGGCAAGAAAATTCACTGCCTAATTTTGATTAGCAGGAAACAACTCCTTTCATTAGACCCATCGATGCACAAGAAAATCACTGCCCCATCATACATGATTCGAACAAAATTAACTTATCAATGAATCTTGACACACAGATTTTAGACAACATGGTTCGTGAGCAAATACATTCCGAGACGGTAGATCCATCAACAAATTTACAACATTGACAGTGATAATACTTGATGAAATTGTTCTATGATGCGTCAAAAGGTAATCTTAATTACATATTCATCAACAACTCATTAATCAGGCGATATAACTACTCAAAAAAGCACTGTGGATTTTCATTGATAAATTGCTGATTAATCACCCAAATTTCAAATAAGACCAGGACAGTTCACCGCAAATTCTGAAGGTGAAAATTGCAAATCGCATTCATGGAAAGCCTACTAATTTCACAGATTTGACCCCATCGAAGAAAAAACCCACATTTGAAGAACACAAATATGATCTTGTACAAAAAATCCAGGAAAGTTTTCAAAGAGAAAAAAACGAGGAAATAAAATAACTTGGAGAAGAGCTCACTGGAAGCCTCGAACAATCTGATCTCGTACAAAAAATATCCAGGAAACCTAGAGAGAAAAATCAAGGAAAGAAACTTCTCAGAGAATAAATGAGGAATTAAAATTCCGGGAAACCTGATTGATTACTCAAGTAATAATAAAAGGTAGCTTCAGCGATGGGCGACAGCGCGTCAGTAGTTCTCTAGGAAGAGATGGAGAGCTCCTGCTAGGTTAAGGATGCCGCTGACGAAGATCCATCTGAGCGCGCCGAGGCTGTTGCTAGATTGATTGGGTGCGTGGATGAACAACATAGGCCACTTCGTACGGAGGACCACTTTCAGAAGCCGCACTTTCGGGTCTATATTGGGGATTCAACAGGAACAAGTAGTAGTTTTGTCACATGAAAGAATTGGATGCAAATCTCAAGCAGTGGATGCAAGGAGGTGCTTCGATTGAATAAAATGGGCAAAGGGATGAACTTCACCCGGTGATGCTCGTTTGCCGGGGTTCTTCTTAGTCTGGGAGACCCACCAGTGCACATCATGTCGCCATTGTTGCACCAAGGGCAGTGGATGAGAGGAAGAGGAACCTGCTTGTAGACGTTGGGTGCGAGTGACTGGGAGGAGGAGGAGGTGGGTGCGAGTGACTGGGAGGATGAGGATGAGGAGGAGGAGGAGGAGGCACACATGTCGCCGGATCTACTAGGTCACCGCAGTTTAGATCGGGATGGAGCAAAAAAGGGAGGAACGAAATGAGCTGTGAAGAAGAGGAACAATGTGAGGTAGATGGAAATATCAACGATCGCAACGTCCATAAATGAACAGTGGGTGGGATAGCTTCTTCCTCCATGGTGGGACCACAACTTGTACGGAAGTACATGAATATACGAGAAATTTTGTTTCAGCTGCTTCAGGGATACAGACCTTAATACATTGCATTTAACACAAGTGATTCGAATCTGTATGCGGTGCAACGGTGGTGAATTGGGTAGGTGGAGCACCTAGGTGCTCCTGTGTAATTTCCTGCAAAACATGCGCTACTTACTAGTATATATTTGAGAAATAGTGCAAATTAAAATAAGAAATAGTTTGTTTACAAAACAATTTTATACCAAACATTTGTACTTATTTAAGTGTATTTTAATTGTATTACAATATTAATAATTATAATGTCTATTATTTAGTTGGCATAGTTAACCACATAATAATATAAATTTCGTGTTGAAACCACATAACTATGTTGTTAATTATTAATTGTAATTTTATTTGTTATCATTTGTAACGTATCGCTGGAATTTTGTTACGACTAAATTTAAATTATGTTTTGTAGAAAAACTTATCTTTGAATTTTTTTACACTTGCATAACTTATATAGTGCATACGTATATGTTTGTGTACATTTGTTCATATATATTTTAATACCATCAACTATAATGATACCGATCTCTAAAGTGTATCGTCTAACTATTATCTCAATAGTGGTTCTACTGTATTATTAGGTAACTATATTCGTAGAATCTTCCAGAGTCTAAATTGAACAATTCCTAAATGTGTGGTTCACTAAAACGTGTCTAGTGTGCGCATGTTTCATAATTGGCATTGAAATATCATTAATTACTGACGAGCAAAACATGTCATCAATTCAATTTTCATACATACAATTTGTTCATTCGATATGCTTGTCTAGAAGTTTGTTTCTTCTATGTATACAAGAGCTTCTGCCATTTTTTTTGAAAAAGTGTTTTGCACGCCCCATTTTTTATGGTGCGAATGTCGAAGGAACTTATGCCATTTCTTCAAGATGGTTGCTGTTTGATGGGCACATTTTTTTCTTTTGTTCTTTGAGCGAAATTTGTACGTAGTAGGATTGGCGTTGGTCATCGGCAGCCTTGTTGGTTGCCATACCGTTATGTGTAGCACACGTGATGTTTGTGTTATTACAAGTGTGGTCGTGCTATGCCGGTTCGATGTTAATATTTTCCGGCCTTGAACTTCACCTTGGCCTTCTAAGAACCAAGAATAATCCTCTCCATGTCATCCATCAATGAGTGTGATACTTTTCTCTCCTTATCAGTAGCCTTCTTCATGTTTGGAACCACAAAATTCTTCATTGCGTAGCACATACACACTTTGTGGCGTCCTTTAGAGGAAAATACTTAGTAAAAATATCTGTTACATCTTATGTTTGAAGAAGCTTGAACTCAGGTACATCTTTTGCAATGTGACCCACAACTAAGGCATCAAATCATGACCTGGCACAAACGACACTTGGTATGTCATCCATCGCGTGAATGCCCTTCGTGTGCAAGACAACATTACCACCAACATCATCATTTGCATATATTCTTGATACTTTTAATGATTTTGCTTTCTTCTGGCTGCATAAGAAATGTATCTGCTTGTGCATAAAGACAATTATGGTTTCTGGCAATTCATCTCCATGTAAAAAACATCGAGAGCATTTGAAGTAACATTTATCTTTAGGAGTTGGACCCCTGCTTACACCCGCGCTCACCTAGAAGCTATGTTGTTAGACCTTTCACGACGCCTATTGTCTCCCGATTACAGCTTCCCTTCCCCTCCCCGGCCGGCTTCCACTTGGGCTTTACCCCACAACAACAAGTGGAGGTGGCACGGGGGAAGGAGGACTAGAGGCGGCAACCTAGAGGTAGGAGTAACCCACGAGTGACGTGTGGGCCAATCACCACAATGTTAATGTGCAGATATTTCTTTTATTAAGCAACTTGCCATTTTTTGGTTCTTTGTTTCGAGTGGTTTTCATGCTTTTTTATGATTATGTGTAGTAGAAAGTAGGAGTAGATTTGTTGATCTCCTTGTGACTATCCATTTTTTTAGGCTTCATTTGGTCTAGAGGGATTTTGTAGGAATTCTGAAGGATAGGAATTTTGTAGGAAAAATTCTTTTTTTTTGAGCCCTCTGAATTTTAGGAATGGATTCCTATTCCTATATAGGATAGGAACCGGTCCATCGCATTTCGAAAAAAAAGGCTAGACTTAACCTTCCCACCTCGCCTGAGCCTTTACCTTCCCACCTCTACTTCAGATCCACATCACTTTGCAAGGTATGTGCTTGATTGTTCCGAACTGGATCGATGGATTGTGCAAGGTACTTTGGGTGTCATCATTGACGGCAATTGTCACGCCATGCTACCATCGGAGGGGTCCCTCATCGATGATTAGGGTCTTCCGAACTGCACGAGCTCCATTGAGAAGGATGTTTTTAATTCTGGTTTTGCCTACATGCTTTCTTTGCCTGTATCTACTTAGCTAATGTCTTCTTATAGATAGTAGCTGCTGAAGTGGTGATCAAAGTTGTTCACTATAAGGAAACAACCATGATAACAAAAGTGTATATTCCCTGACCTTTGACCTGAAGTACTTTTTCATTAGAAACTTGCAACAGCCAGGCATTGAAGTTAGCAACAGCTTCGTACGTACTGAACTAATTTGCAGCAACACGTACTGAACTAAGTTAGGTTATGCTCATCGTTCCAACATGCTTAGTGATAACCACCTAGCAAGCTGATCAAACATGAAAAAATTGAAGTGCTACTGCTAATCGCACTATTCTGAATGTGAAAATCTATTTAATTGGCTCTTCTCTAATTGTACACTTGCATAAATCTCAGATCTTGCAAATTACAGTATAACCATAAAAGTCATGCTTTGACTCCTATAGGGCCTTTTGCACTTTAATATGACTAATAGTTTGCCTTAATATCACAGATTGTGTTACTACCTTTCTAAGTGAATGACATTCAAGAAGGTCATTAAATAAAACCAAGAAATCCTTCTGGTATTGGAGTGTAGGAAAGTTGAGACTATAAAACCAAAAGGTTATATTTACGTTTATTAGAGAAGGTTCTTTACTTTTTATAGGAAAACACAAAATGTTGCGATGTAGAGTCTAGGTGGTGGACCTCCTTGATCCACTTGGTGGATGAGGGCGACTCCGGTCCTGGCACCCATAGTGCCAGTGATCCAAAAATCATAGGGCCTGGATATAGCTCTAGCAGACGTATGCGGCTTGCGCATCGAGCTTGGTCGTCTCGAGCATGGAGATAGGCGAGTTGTAGACCAAGAGCTGGTACAGAGATAGGCGAGTTGTAGACAAGAGCTGGTGGGCAGCAAGAAACGCATGCACACCAAAGAACAAATCTGAGTCACATGCCTACTTCTGTTGGTTTCTACAAAGAGCGGCTAGCTTAGATCTTAAACCAGTCGGTCACTGTCGAGGTCGCCAAGGTGATCTTACAGCACCGCCGTGGAGATTTCTCATGATTTTATGTAGGCAAGCCGCAAGCGGTGGTGGTGATTGGCTGGGTGGTGTCGCTGCCTTGGGAAGAGACGAAGTGATGGTAAAAGTAAGCAGGATCCGATGATTCTTCCGTGGGGATAGCCAAAGTCAAGATGTCGACTACAGACTCGTCGCAGACTTGCAGTGAACCTGGATGTGGCGGGCCTGATTTGTGGATCGATGGCGGGTCTTGACTTTGTTAGGCTGGGATTGGATGGTTGCGGAGGGTGGTGTGCTTGGTTGGGTTCCCATGGAAGAATGTGGCCTCCTCGTGGATCTGGTCATGCCCATCCTAGAGAACATTGTGTCCCTAGCTCCCTCGAGGAGCAAGGACAGTGCAAGCGGCAGCAGGGGGTAGGGGTAGATGTGGGGAGGGATGTCAGCGGCTGCTCGAGGTCATCATGATGAAACCCTTGACATCCCATCTTTATCAATGGAAGTGGAAGAGCACGAAGTCGAGATTGGATAGGAGTTTGAGTTCTTTTTGGCACCGATCGGTTCCCCACTTTAGAGATGTAATTTTTTTGCGTGCGAGCAAACAGTGGGTTGATTCTAAAAGGGATAGGCACTTTTCAACAGAAGTGCATGACGGACCAAAAATATGACCTCATTTTATTCGTTTGATAGATATCGTATTATTCGTTGTTGTTCGTTCGGTGAAATTTCCTAATATTTGATTGTTGTGTTTCTAATTAGAGCACCCCATAATCACCCAATATGAGGGGATGATAAATGAAAGATACTGATTATAATTTTGAAGAGCCCGTGGCAACGCACGGGCGTTATACTATAGGTAGGAGTAACCCACGAGTGACGTGTGGGCCAATCACCACAATGTTAATGTGCAGATATTTGTTTTATTAAGCAACTTGCCATTTTTTGGTTCTTTGTTTCGAGTGGTTTTCATGCTTTTTTATGATTATGTGTAGTAGAAAGTAGGAGTAGATTTGTTGATCTCCTTGTGACTATCCATTTTTTTAGGCTTCATTTGGTCTAGAGGGATTTTGTAGGAATTCTGAAGGATAGGAATTTTGTAGGAAAAATTCTTTTTTTTTGAGCCCTCTGAATTTTAGGAATGGATTCCTATTCCTATATAGGATAGGAACCGGTCCATCGCATTTCGAAAAAAAAGGCTAGACTTAATGAAATACTCCCTCCGTCCCATAATATAGGACATCTTTTGACACTAGCATAGTGTCAAAAAACGTCTTACATTATGGGATGGAGGGAGTAGTTCCTATCATATGAATCATGGGACATGTCCTTTTCTATAGAAATTGAGATACATGTCATCTCATTCCATATAGTTTATTTGTGGGGGTTTATTGTTTTTTTGTCCATATGATATTCCTGTCTTATGATCAAAGGAGGCCTCAGTTTCCAAGCGATGGAAAGAAGTTGTCACAAGAGGCAACGCTGCTCTATCCGTTCGATACAAACTTGTTCTGATGGTAAGCTGTCAAAAAAAGGGGAGACGGCGCGCAAGGACCAATCATTTGATCCAGCGTACGAAGAAAAAGATGGACATGCACCCATGCATGCTCGTACTAGTTTAACAGTCATTGTGTGAAAGAAACATGTATTAACCTACAAAAATACTTTCGCTGAAACCCTGCATACTTATCTCTACTCCTAATGGATGAATTGGTTGAATAGTCCCCCCCCCCCACTTTCAACCGGTTTATTTTCAACCGGTTTATTTTCAACCGGTTTTTCTTCGTCCCACCTCCCACCAGCCCCTCCCACCGGTTTTTCTCTTTTCTCGCCTGACCGGCAATACCCAACGTATTTATGGTAATCAATCATAATTAATCCACATATAGTAATAAATCAATCCAGGTATGGTAAGGTCATAACTCAGGAAATTTTGAATATGGTAATTATATGGTAATAAATTTAAATTACCCCAAAGGCTATCAATCCAGGTATGGTAAGGCCATAACTCGGGAAATATCGAATATGGTAATAAATTTAAATTACCACCAGGTATGGTAAGGCTATCCACGTATAGTAATAAATCATATAGTAATAAATCATAATTAATCCACGTATAGTAATAAATCAATCCAGGTATGGTAAGGTCATAACTCAGGAAATTTTGAATATGGTAATTATACGGTAATAAATTTAAATTACCCCAAAGGCTATCAATCCAGGTATGGTAAGGCCATAACTCGGGAAATATCAAATATGGTAATAAATTTAAATTTCTCTACTCCTAATGGACGAATTGGTTGAATAGTCCCCCCCACTTTCAACCGGTTTATTTTCAACCGATTTTTCTTCGTCCCACCTCCCACCAGCCCCTCCCACCGGTTTTTCTCTTTTCTCGTCTGACCGGCAATACCCAACGTATTTATGGTAATCAATCATAATTAATCC
>NC_041383.1:781089262-781110290 GCF_002162155.2 Triticum dicoccoides
TTTAAATTACCCCAAAGGCTATCAATCCAGGTATGGTAAGGCCATAACTCGGGAAATATCGAATATGGTAATAAATTTAAATTACCACCAGGTATGGTAAGGCTATCCACGTATAGTAATAAATCATATAGTAATAAATCATAATTAATCCACGTATAGTAATAAATCAATCCAGGTATGGTAAGCTCATAACTCAGGAAATTTTGAATATGGTAATTATATGGTAATAAATTTAAATTACCCCAAAGGCTATCAATCCAGGTATGGTAAGGCCATAACTCGGGAAATATCAAATATGGTAATAAATTTAAATTACCACCAGGTATGGTAAGGCTATCGATCCAGGTATGGCACACCCTCACCTGATCACCTATCACAATCTCCAGCCCCACGCACGCACCAAAGAACCCACCCGGCACCAAACGCAGCTCCCCTCGATCCCCTCGAGTAAACGCCGCGCCGTCGTGCGATCTTCCTGACACAGACGCCGTCGCCGCCTCCTTCCCACCTACGACGTCCCCCACGTCCATGGTGACGGCGCTCGCATCCTACACTGACCCTCCGCCTCATATAGGTTGGTCGTTGATGGAGTGGGATGTGCCGATGCGGTTTGGGGAGGCGCAATCACGATCTGGTTGGGATCTCAGTGTGGAATCGTTCTCTGCGATGAAGGATGGCGCTGCCTCCCTGGCAAATGGGATCGGAGGAAGGGGCTCTACGTCGTGAATGTCGGCGAGGCAGCGGCCGAAGGCGAGCCCGACGGTGAGCACGGGTGTTCGTCCCATGAAATAGGCGGCCACGGAGGGCGGATCTGAGGCCACCCCAATCGCCGGTGGCCCTTCCTCCCATCGATCATCGCCTCCATTCTCTCTCTCCTCTAAATCTTTGTCGCCCCTGCCTGATTCTGGCCAACGCCATCCGGCTCTCACATCGACCACCACCAGCACGGCTACGGACGAGGCGCAACCGCAGACGCCGCCGCCGCCATCCTCATCCACCTCCTCCACCATCCTTCCCAGCCGTCGTCGGGGGCACCCGCCATCTGCGCTCTAGCCCACCCGCTCCCGCCTATCCCCTCCCCCTGCCTGCCAGCCCCGTGATCCATCGCACAGATGGCAGGCGCTACAGCGACCTCCTCCCCAGCGGATCCGGCCTCCTCCGATGGAGATCCATCCTGGGCACCGCCTTATTCTCATGCGTGCACGTCTATATCAACGTCTCATTCCACCTCGCCTGAGCCTTTACCTTCCCACCTCTACTTCAGATCCACATCACTTTGCAAGGTATGTGCTTGATTGTTCCGAACTGGATCGATGGATTGTGCAAGGTACTTTGGGTGTCATCATTGACGGCAATTGTCACGCCATGCTACCATCGGAGGGGTCCCTCATCGATGATTAGGGTCTTCCGAACTGCACGAGCTCCATTGAGAAGGATGTTTTTAATTCTGGTTTTGCCTACATGCTTTCTTTGCCTGTATCTACTTAGCTAATGTCTTCTTATAGATAGTAGCTGCTGAAGTGGTGATCAAAGTTGTTCACTATAAGGAAACAACCATGATAACAAAAGTGTATATTCCCTGACCTTTGACCTGAAGTACTTTTTCATTAGAAACTTGCAACAGCCAGGCATTGAAGTTAGCAACAGCTTCGTACGTACTGAACTAATTTGCAGCAACACGTACTGAACTAAGTTAGGTTATGCTCATCGTTCCAACATGCTTAGTGATAACCACCTAGCAAGCTGATCAAACATGAAAAAATTGAAGTGCTACTGCTAATCGCACTATTCTGAATGTGAAAATCTATTTAATTGGCTCTTCTCTAATTGTACACTTGCATAAATCTCAGATCTTGCAAATTACAGTATAACCATAAAAGTCATGCTTTGACTCCTATAGGGCCTTTTGCACTTTAATATGACTAATAGTTTGCCTTAATATCACAGATTGTGTTACTACCTTTCTAAGTGAATGACATTCAAGAAGGTCATTAAATAAAACCAAGAAATCCTTCTGGTATTGGAGTGTAGGAAAGTTGAGACTATAAAACCAAAAGGTTATATTTACGTTTATTAGAGAAGGTTCTTTACTTTTTATAGGAAAACACAAAATGTTGCGATGTAGAGTCTAGGTGGTGGACCTCCTTGATCCACTTGGTGGATGAGGGCGACTCCGGTCCTGGCACCCATAGTGCCAGTGATCCAAAAATCATAGGGCCTGGATATAGCTCTAGCAGACGTATGCGGCTTGCGCATCGAGCTTGGTCGTCTCGAGCATGGAGATAGGCGAGTTGTAGACCAAGAGCTGGTACAGAGATAGGCGAGTTGTAGACAAGAGCTGGTGGGCAGCAAGAAACGCATGCACACCAAAGAACAAATCTGAGTCACATGCCTACTTCTGTTGGTTTCTACAAAGAGCGGCTAGCTTAGATCTTAGACCAGTCGGTCACTGTCGAGGTCGCCAAGGTGATCTTACAGCACCGCCGTGGAGATTTCTCATGATTTTATGTAGGCAAGCCGCAAGCGGTGGTGGTGATTGGCTGGGTGGTGTCGCTGCCTTGGGAAGAGACGAAGTGATGGTAAAAGTAAGCAGGATCCGATGATTCTTCCGTGGGGATAGCCAAAGTCAAGATGTCGACTACAGACTCGTCGCAGACTTGTAGTGAACCTGGATGTGGCGGGCCTGATTTGTGGATCGATGGCGGGTCTTGACTTTGTTAGGCTGGGATTGGATGGTTGCGGAGGGTGGTGTGCTTGGTTGGGTTCCCATGGAAGAATGTGGCCTCCTCGTGGATCTGGTCATGCCCATCCTAGAGAACATTGTGTCCCTAGCTCCCTCGAGGAGCAAGGACAGTGCAAGCGGCAGCAGGGGGTAGGGGTAGATGTGGGGAGGGATGTCAGCGGCTGCTCGAGGTCATCATGATGAAACCCTTGACATCCCATCTTTATCAATGGAAGTGGAAGAGCACGAAGTCGAGATTGGATAGGAGTTTGAGTTCTTTTTGGCACCGATCGGTTCCCCACTTTAGAGATGTAATTTTTTTGCGTGCGAGCAAACAGTGGGTTGATTCTAAAAGGGATAGGCACTTTTCAACAGAAGTGCATGACGGACCAAAAATATGACCTCATTTTATTCGTTTGATAGATATCGTATTAGTCGTTGTTGTTCGTTCGGTGAAATTTCCTAATATTTGATTGTTGTGTTTCTAATTAGAGCACCCCATAATCACCCAATATGAGGGGATGATAAATGAAAGATACTGATTATAATTTTGAAGAGCCCGTGGCAACGCACGGGCGTTATACTATAGGTAGGAGTAACCCACGAGTGACGTGTGGGCCAATCACCACAATGTTAATGTGCAGATATTTGTTTTATTAAGCAACTTGCCATTTTTTGGTTCTTTGTTTCGAGTGGTTTTCATGCTTTTTTATGATTATGTGTAGTAGAAAGTAGGAGTAGATTTGTTGATCTCCTTGTGACTATCCATTTTTTTTAGGCTTCATTTGGTCTAGAGGGATTTTGTAGGAATTCTAAAGGATAGAAATTTTGTAGGGAAAATTCTTTTTTTTTGAGCCCTCTGAATTTTAGGAATGGATTCCTATTCCTATATAGGATAGGAACCGGTCCATCGCATTTCGAAAAAAAAAGGCTAGACTTAATGAAATACTCCCTCCGTCCCATAATATAGGACATCTTTTGACACTAGCATAGTGTCAAAAAACGTCTTACATTATGGGATGGAGGGAGTAGTTCCTATCATATGAATCATGGGACATGTCCTTTTCTATAGAAATTGAGATACATGTCATCTCATTCCATATAGTTTATTTGTGGGGGTTTATTGTTTTTCTGTCCATATGATATTCCTGTCTTATGATCAAAGGAGGCCTCAGTTTCCAAGCGATGGAAAGAAGTTGTCACAAGAGGCAACGCTGCTCTATCCGTTCGATACAAACTTGTTCTGATGGTAAGCTGTCAAAAAAAGGGGAGACGGCGCGCAAGGACCAATCATTTGATCCAGCGTACGAAGAAAAAGATGGACATGCACCCATGCATGCTCGTACTAGTTTAACAGTCATTGTGTGAAAGAAACATGTATTAACCTACAAAAACACTTTCGCTGAAACCCTGCATACTTATACATATATAGATACACATCGTTTATTTATCATGAAATTAAGAATATGCATATATGTATAACTAGCAAAAGAGTCCGTACGTTGCAACAGGAGAGAAAACATAACACACGCTTTTAACCCAACAACCATCACTCAAGACCACAATAGGTCCATCTCCTTTATTTTTGCGCGGCATCATATTTGTGTTGCCGCTTATCCTCTTTCTCACCCTCACCGGCGATGGCCTCGGTGTTCACACAAAAAAACGTGTTTGAATATGGTTAATCCTAAGGCGTCTCTCTCTCCCTCTCTCTTCCTCTCTCTCCTCGCTTTCTCTCACTCTCGCGATGAGAAATCTGTTGTTTTCCCCTGCGACATTTTTCACAAGTATGCATGTGTAGTTATCGATGTTTTCTTTTCCCTATATTATTATAGTGGAGTGTTTATTTGCAATCCAGATCGCCGCCGGTACGAAAGAAAAACGGATCTTACGCTATAAATTATAAGTTTGCTCCCAAAACAATATTTAAGAAATATTTAACAGGTAAAATTACCATCATATTTAGATTCCACATATTTTCTAATAAAATTTCATATATAATATGTTAAAATCAAAGTTACGATTTAAAAGATACAGATAATTTAGAAAATCATTTGTTTGACTTAAATATATTCCAAAATAATATTTAAAAATACTTAACAGGTAAAAATAATCTCATATTCATATTCTACATATTTTTCTAATCAAATTTCATATATAACATGTTCAAATCGGATTTACGGTTTAAAATATATGGATGGTTTAAAAAAACATTGTTTGACTTAAATATGATCCGCGGATGAATTACCTAAAATATCAGGGGGTTTTAAGAAAAATGTAAAATAACGGTTTGTGTGTGACTTAAATCCGAACCGCGGGTTGATTTCAAGTAAACACAGGGACTTTTGTGTAACATATGAAAAAACGATTCGTTTTAACTTAAAACAGGACTGCGTTTGAATTCTCTGAAATAAAGGGACTTTTCTAAAAAATGCCATGACGAACGAAAGAAACCCAATTTACTTTATTATTAGATAAAGAATAGGTTGTACTACAGATATTCCCGGAGACCTATGGACTATGGTGGCGGTCCAGTTGGATAACCCATTGAAGGATACGTGCCCTTGTAATTATCATCTGAAGCAAGCAAAGAAGCAAAGCATTGATCATGTTTACAAGTGCAGATACACATCTGTCATCCTTAAGAAGTTGCTCCCCACTACATCCTATTCTCTCATTATGCACATTGTCCACATCAGCAATGCGCCACATCATCTTCTGTATATAAACACGTGCCCCTACTAATTTATTTTCCTGGCACCCTGTGAAGCCTCCTCATCGCCATTCCTGGCGCTGCCGCCCGCACAGTTTTCTCGCTGCGTGGGTTCCCGCGTTTAAGCCAACAACTGGGCAATTTTCGCAAATGGGCTGCCTGATCCAATAGTTAGTAGCTTGCTTTGTCGTTAGTGCCAGCCCATGTAATCACGCAAGCCTTAGCTAGCTTATTTCATCCAGGTGTTAGCCCATGTAATTCCAGACTTCCATTACTACGCTCAGGTTTCATCTTCCTCGCTACAAGTCTTATCGCGTCGCTCTCTCTTCGCTGGCCGTCGCCACGACTCTTCAGTCTTCACTCATGGCATTGAAACGACAGCCGGAAATGCATGTTGAAACGGCAGGATTTATTTCCTTTCATTACCCTGCACGGTTCTTTTCCACGACAATTCCCATCTTTATGGCAAACTCTCTCTCTCTCTCTGCCTTCTCGACCAAATCTTACTCATGTGCCTCCCATTGCAGGAGTAGCCAGCCGATGCAGGTGCTCCACGATTCGGTGCAGGTTGACTACAGTCCCCGGACGGTCTCACTCTCACGTCCCCGAGTTCAAGACGGCGCCTATGATTAGTACGACAGAAGGATTGCGACGCTAACGAAAATATAACAAATTTGCATTTTGGTTTAGGGTAAAGAGAGCCACTGACGAGGTATCAATTGAACATGTACCAGAAATTACCATACACTATCTTAATTCGTTGCTTCTTTTGTCGGTTCTGTCATTTGGTTACCTTGCTGAAGCTTCTCTTTAAAGGATTGGGAAAATTGATATCCCAGAAAGCACTTTGCTGGGTTTCATTGTTCAACTAGGTCGTGGCATCCACACCCACACCGACAACGCCACCGCAGGAATAATTTATGGTTTCTCTTCCTTATAGGTATGATATATACTATGGTCATAATCTTTTTGTTGCATTATAAAAGCTTAAAATCAGACATACAATAGCAATATAGCATTGCACTGCAGTCCTTTGTAAATGCGATCCCAAATTCATGATTTCTTTTAATTCCTTATAATTCCTGATCCCTTCTACTCTATCAAGTCTCAAGGTCATTTTGATTATTGATGAAATTTCAGTTTGATCTTGAACCACTACCCATCGGAGATTTGGACTGGACGAACACTGCCACGGTTCATTACCCGTGCAATTACTGATTTTGTTGGTAGAAGCTTTGGTCTATACTTCAGTATTGCTTTACATGTCCTCTGTGCAAATTCTTTTCTAATGGATATACTATTATCATCTGGTATTTTTTTAACTCCAATGCATATATCCAAGCGTGCAATTTCAGAAGTTATTTTAGTAGCTCTAATCCTCTACTGACATAATACCAAGTGTCTAATTCCTGCAATCTATAGTTCTGTTTCTCTTAACAAACAAAGATGGAAGAGTGTGCACGTGTACTCGCCAAACATGGTATATTTTCAAGTTATCTTTCTGGATGGTAAAATTATTGTGGCCCCGGTCGGTTATGGTAGATGTACTTATATATTCTAAGATCTGGAGTGATATCTCTGCAACAAAATATGCAGTCTTTTATTTGAATATGTATGGAATTTGGTTAGTTTGTTGTTTTCGCTATGTATAATTGTAAGAGAAGTAAATTATTTGTTCTACGCCAGCGCCTATATTTGTAAAATACACCAAGCTTGCTTAAACAAATTACACTATTCATTTGTATATATTTGAAGTTAGATAGAATTTCGATATGTCGTGTTGTACGTGTGCTTACATGACCAGGCAGCAATGGTTCGCGAAGTTAATCATATCTACTTAGAGTAGCTCGTAGCCGCAACAAAAGTCATCTTATTTTTATAGTTTTCTTATTCGTATGATATTCCTAACCTCAGTTTCCAAGCGATGGACAGAAGTTGACACAAGAGACAACTCCGCTCCATTCATTCGATACAAACTTGTTCTGATGATAAGCTGTAAAAAAAACTTGCATTGCACCGCGTGCAAGAACCAATCATTTCATCCACCAGATCCAGTTGTACGAAGAGAAAGATGGACATACATGCATGCATGCATGCATGCTCTTACTAGTTTAATGGTCATGAAGTGAAACAAACATGTACATATATACATCCATGTCGTTTATTTCTCATGAAATGAAGAGTATGCGTGTAGGTATAAATATGTTGTACTACAAATATTCCCGGAGACCTATGGACTATGGTGGCGGTCCAGTTGGATAGCCCATTGAAGGATACGTGCCCTTGTAATTATCATCTGAAGCAAGCAAAGAAGCAAAGCATTGATCATGTTTACAAGTGCAGATACACATACATACAGAGGGAGCGAGCAAGAGATTGATCCGGTACCTTCATCTAGTTTCCTAGCAGCAGCAACCTCCATGGCAAGGAGGAGGAAGAAGGCCACGAGCATGCACAAGACAAGCTGGGTTTTGGCTGCCATGGCCATCTTTCACGCGATTTTTGTTGGCGCAGGAATGAGGGAGATGTATCTTGTGAGAGTGGTGGCTGCCCTCCATCTTGGGCTCTTGGCACACATACTTATATCATACTGTGAGTGGATCATTTCCTCGTCCTGGTCAATGTTACCGGTGAGATTTGGACTGTTTGCGTTCCACCATTACTCCAAAGTTGAACACGAGGGCACAAGAGTCTCCACTGCACGCATATTCATTCATATCTACTTAGAGTAGCTCGTAGCCGCAACGAAAGTCAGGTCAGGCATGCCTTGGTGATCATCACAAGTCACCCTCTGCCTCGCTGGTCCTCCTTGAAATGGTCTCTGGTAAGCGTGGCAAATCAATCAAACTGCCTGTAGCTCTCGAAAGGAACACAAAATGGCCAAGGCCTTTGACTCGGCCATAGACAGGGAAAATGATGCGAACCAGAACCATAATCATCAACACCATCAAACGATTTTGTCCGAAGAAATGCATCCACAGGGGCAGGGATAAACGATTTTGTCCCGAAGAAATGCATCCACAGGGAAGAGCACATGGAATTCTTGTCTGGGTAGCAAAGACACGAGCACCATTTACACAAATGACCAGAAAGCACACGGATTTTGGTATATCCAATGTCAGGCGCAGAATCCCAGTGGTATCTTACTAGTATCTCACTACCAAGAAAGGACAAGTTGTACTACATGCCACGCATACAACGTATGATATGTAACCGATGTAATGATACGCAGGAAAGTCTGTGTGGAAAGCCACAATGGACGGTATCGAGAAGCAGAATCTAAGCAGAGTGCAGTGTTTCAAAGATGTCCAGGTAGTACCAGGTCAAACCTACACGAGAGAAACAACATATCACAGTACATAATTTCCTGGAGCATCAGTGATATGAGCATGGCAAAGTCTCAAGAATAGCTTGGATCGCCCAAAATCATCGATATACTAGGGAATGCAGGTTCAGTACGGCTGCATTAGCAGGTTTTGCTATAGTGTGGGACGTGGTGGCGGCCCAAAATGATGGACGTTAACTTTGCTTATCTTGCGAGGCTTTGAGACGGCCCTTGATCCACGCCTCGAGTGAGGATAGCTCTTCCTTCGCGATCGAGTGGCCTAGATCTGGATATGCCTGATAAATGTGCATGAGCAGTTGAGAGCTGAGATAGGAACCGGAAAGTTGTATGAAGAAATATAGAACCCAAGCTTGCCTGGAGAAGGGGAAACAGAGAATGTATAAGATTACCTTACAACTGACGCCTGCACTTTGCAAAAATGGTGGGCCGGCCTGACCGCCTTCAAATAATACCACTTGATCAGTGATCCCATGCCTCCAGGGGCACCAATAGTGGAATCACGACATCTCGCATTGTGTGAGGGCGTGCGGAGAATACGGTAGCCCTAGTGGCTTCTTAGGGAGCATTGTGACTCCACACCGCTCCAACGGAGACGTACTTCCCCTCAAAGGAAAGGAACTTCGGTAACACATTCTCGTCTCCATCGACTCCACTTTTGATTATTTCTCATCTTTACATGTGCAAGCTTATATTGTGTTGTATCCCTTACTTGCTTGTGTGCTTGTTGTTGTTGCATCATATAGGTTGCTCACCTAGTTGCATATCTAGACAACTTACTTTGATGCAAAGTTTAATTTGGTAAATAAAAGCTAAAAATTGTTAGTTGCCTATTCACCCCCCCTCTAGTCAACTACTTCGATCCTTCCAATAATGTTATATGAGTTATGTAATTTTGTAATCAAATGTTGTTCGGAGTTCCTATAAATCTCAAATTTTTAATTTGGAATATTATACATAGATCATCATTGCATATCATATTTTTTTGCATTTTGGTTGATCCTAGAAATTCTAAGAAACTCAAGGACCCACGGAGAGAGTTGGGGATTTCGTTAATTTCATATTTGAGTTTTCTCAAATTTTCAAAAGAGGATCATTTGGTTTTAATCATTTTTCTCTCCAAATATTTCCAATGTTAAAATAAAAGAGAGGAGATAAAATGACTTCTCCAAATAAAATAAATACTGGAGGAAAAATATTAAAATCAAATAATATTTCTATTTGGACTTTTATTGCTATTTTATTTGAATTAGGAAAAATATGCGTTTTTCAGAATTGCATTAGAAGCCCAAATAAATGTTCACTTTGTCCGCATTATTATTAGAGGACCAAGAAAATTTATTTTAAGATTTTTAGACTCCATTTAGTATTTCTTTTAGTTGTCTTTTGCGTCAGGATTATTTTAAAAAAAATCCACCGACCTAAACGGGGCGTGCCCGACCCAGACACTGCCCGGCCAGGCTTTGTAAGCCACGGCCCGACCCCGCCGCCAGCCCAGCCGCCACCCCGCCGCCGCCCAAACCCTAGCCGCTGCCGCCACCTCGATCCCCATGCCACGCTACCGCCGCCAGCCCCCGCGCCGCCGCCGCTGCCGCTGGAGCCGCCTTGCACCGCCGCCCGCGACGCCGCCGCCGTCCGCCGCGGCCACCCTGTCGCCAGCCGCGGCCACCCCGTCGCCCGCCCGCCATCGCCTGAGTCCTCGCCACCGCCGGAGTCCCCGCCGCCCGCCACCGCCGACCTCGCCGAGGTCGCCGCCGCCGCGCCCCGGTTTTTTCGGAAAACCGCTCGGTTTTTTTCGAAACCCTAGATCTATTTTTTTTAGATCGGTTCCGTTTTTTTTCTGGTTTAGTTAATTAGTGGACGTTCGTCCGTACGTTCGTTTTAACGAACGTGGTTCGTTTGTTTAGCGCAGATAGCGAACGTTCGTTCGTTAGCATGTTCGCCTCGTTTTCTTTTTTGAGGGTTTTCTGTGATTATTTTCGATCGTGATTTCTGCCCTATTCTTCGTTTTAGTTTATCTTTTCGCTCGTTTATCAGAATCAGGTGAAACAAGCACCTAGATCTTTGTCTCGAAGCCCTCTTTCTATGTAACCAATTTGAATAAGATTTTGGTACTGTAAAATTTGACTTTAGTCCAGATTAGTAAACGAATCTTGTTTCGTTCGTAGTTTGAGTTTTGTTGCTCCGTTTGTTTTGATTCTTTTTGCAAACCGGAGTTCTTCAGTTGAACTTTCTGTTTAGATCTTCTTATTTGAGTTTTACTCGTGCTTCTAGTTGAGTGCTTATGTATGTTATTGCTTGTTTATGATAGAACATTCGGAGTGTGAAGCGTGCTACTACGAGTCCCTAGGTTTGCCGATCATCAACAAGGCAAGTAACACTTTGATCATACCTCTTTTTTAGCCAGTTTTTATGCATTAGTTACACCCCTCAAATATTGCATGGTTAGGATCTGTTTAACATGTGGGTTTGGGAAGTAGATGATGAGGTAGAACCTATTGCCATCAAACCTTTGGGAGTTACCTCTATGATATGCTCAGGATTGCCATGCTATGCTCGTAGACGTGGTTTGGGTGAGTATCCATGACAGATGTCAGTATTGTTAACTAATGGTTAACTTTATGTGGCTACTTAAATACACATCTGGGTGGATTGGTTGAGGCACCCTGGAGTACCCACTGGTTGTTAGGGCACATGGAGAATCCAGTGTTGTCCTAGGATATCCCGGAGTACCCGTGTGATTATCCTACGGTTCACCACCCAGGCTCAAAGGGATCATAAGATTATTTCATGCTGGAAACTTCCGTGTGTAGCCGCAAGCCAGTATGGGCTCTACCATAGTTGAGTATGTTGCGTGAGCTCTTGAAGAGGTAGACTAGCAGATGTAGTGGGTTGTAGGTGGTACTGTCTACCCAGAGTAGAGATTTAATGCTTTAGAAAGGCTATGTCTCGATCCTACGATCATGGATGTGTTCGAGTCTTGTGGGGAAAAGAGTGCAAACCTCTGCAGAGTATACAAACTAATCATGGTTAGCCGTGTCCCCGGTTATGGACATCTTGAGGATCTGGTTCTTGGATTATCATGTTGATCTCATCACTCTAAATTAATTTGATTGGGTTAATGATGATGTTTAATTGGGATTGAGTTGGAGGAACCTTCTCAATGTTTAACAACCACCTTGAATTTTAAATAAAATTTATTCCTTTGATGTAGGAAACAATTGGCTTTATGCAAAAACTGTAACCATAGAGCTTCCCACCAGCCATATATCTATGTAGTGATAGCATTTATCTGTTCATTATCCTGTGTGTTACATTGCCATCATATTCCATGTGCTGGCCCGTTTCGGGCTGCAACATATCATGTTGCAGACTTTTCAGACGACGAGTAAGGTGCCATAGGTCGTTGTCGTTCACTCAGCTATGCCGTTGGAGTTGATGGACTCGCTTTATCTTCCAAGCCTTCCGTTGTTATCTTATTTAGATGGCCTTAAGCCATATTATGGTAATAAGTTCTCTTTTGAGACATTCGATGTAATAAGTGTGTGATTGAAACTCTGTTATAAATCCTCAAGTACGGCTTGTCAGCATTACCGATCCAGGGATGACACTGATGCCTTTTTTACTCTATAGGATGGCGGACTCAAGGTACAAGTTTACACAACCGGACAAAGACACGCCTTTTGGACGACACTTGAAGGAAGTCACTAGGTACCTGAACATCAGAATACCAAGCTTCACCGGGACCTACATCACCACTTTACCAGAAGAGGAGCGTTGGATGATTCGAGTTCAAGTTCCCGGAAGGACGTTCATGCCAGTCACTGAGCCCATAGAGTTTTCCTTTGATGCACCAAACTGCGGTTTAGGAAAGAGCATGGCAGCCCACATCACCATGGGACACATTGGAGAAGTTTACCACATGTATCTCAAGGACACTATCTACCAGATATGTGGGCGCCGAGATGAGAAATGGGAGATGATCAGCACCAGGAGGGACATGGCTATTGCAGCTTTCATCCAGGAGTTAAACCAGCACATTCGTCGCTAGGAGAACCTGATGTGCACATGCATGATAGATCTGAAGAAGGTAATGATCAGGATCATGGAGCTAGAGGAAGAACTCAAGTCTACACGCGATGGATATGAAGAGGAAATGATGATACTAGTGGAGAAGAATGACAACCTGAAAAGAAAGCTAGGAGTATTCATGGGAGACCCCGCGCCAGGAGGAGATGGCGACGATTCCAAGGACATTCATTTAGAGGACTACATCATAATCGACGACACCGACTCAGACCCCGACAACAGCGATGATGACTATGTTGATGAAGCTGGAGCGGATATCATGGAGTCTTCTACAGATTAAAACTTCTAGTCGACCACCATATCAGTAGTTGTATTCCCCCATGTATACAGTATAGTCCGAGCACTTTTGTAACGATAGTTAGACCGATTGTATGTCCTTGTTTGAATTGTTTGGAGTGAAATGATTGTGTTTGTCTCATGTGCATATGGGTAGTGTTTTTCCCCTAGACCTCATTCTATTCTGTTTCCTCATCTTTTCTAAACCCATCAGATGCCTCCGAGCACTACAATTTTGGGCCGAACGAATTTTTTTCCTGTCATACTTATGACACTTCTATGACAATAATTGTGGCAAAACCCGGTATCATCATATATGTGGTGGGCTCCTACTTCTATGACAAAAAATCATGAAAGAAAATGGGCTTTTCGTCATGGGCGTGCCGGAGATGCAGCTGCATGACATTCTTTGGGCCGTCCATGACGGAAAAAACCATGGTAGAAGCGAGGGCGAGGAAAATGTCGGGGAGTTCCCGGTTACGGTGGGTGGTGAGGGGCGAGCGATGCATGTTTCTCTCGTACACGTACGCGCGTGTGTGCGAGGCGTTGGGCTCTAACTCAACCCGAGCGAGGCGTCGCCTAACTGAACCCGAGCGATTGCACTACAGGCTACGGGTTACTGAACTGGAGCGGTCGATCAATGGCTGTTAACTGAACCCGATCGAGCGATTCCTTCACTACTGCTGCTAACTGAAGCCGATCGATGCTGCCTCAGGATGAACAGTGAGCGTTGCCGGGGGGGCGGGGGGGTGGATGAACAGTGAGCGATGGGGGTGGATGAACAGGACCTCGTGGCGTTGCCTCTGGATGAACAGGACCCCGATTGATCGAGCCGGTTGGGGCTGGATGAATAGGACCCCGTGGAGGGCTGGATGAATAGTAGATGGTGGAGGGGTGGATGAACAGTGGCCCGTGGAGGGGTGGTTGCACAGGAGCCCATGGACAGGGGTGGTTGAATAGTAGCCGGTGGAGTAGCGCGCGGTGGAGGCTGGATGAACAGGAGCCCGTGGATGAACAGTCGCAGGTGGAGGCTGGAGGAGGTCGACAGTGGATGAACAGTAGCCCGTGGAGGCTGGAGGAGGTCGATGGTGGAGATGAACAATATCCCATGAAGTCCCGCTTTGCGGTACGCCACACCCCTCCCGATGAACAGGACCCCCGTTTAGACCGTAGTGCTCCAACACAAGTCCGTTTCGTCCGTTTTGCGGTACGCCACACCCCTCCCGATCAACAGGACTCCCATTTCGACCGTAGGAGGTCTGTTTCCTCCGTTTTGTGGTACGCCAGACCCCTCCCGATGAACAGTATCCCGTTTTGAACGTGGCCGGTCGAACACCAGGCCGTTTCCTCCGTTGTGCGGTATGCCATGCCTCGTTTCCATCGCCTGTTCCGTCCAAGCCCTCTCGATGAACACGACGACGCATTCCGTTCCGGCCCAGCCGATTGGCTCCCCATGGACGATGTTGTTTCTCCATTCCGACCCAGCAATATACACGATCCTTGGCCGTACGTATGCGCGAGTAGGCGTTCGAGAACCCGCCCGTATGTACATACGTGGCCGTATTTTCTTTCTTGCACACTGGTCGCTGTACGTACGTGTACATGCTACGTGCGCGCCTCTACTATGACGCGTGCGCGCCTCTACTAAGACACGTGCGCGCCTCTACATCGACTAGTATATACATACACGTCCGCGACCAGAATGACAACGATACGTACGCTTCGACCAGGTGGGTCCCGAGTGCCTGACACTTCCTTGCGTGCGAAGATGTAGCTGGTAGGTCCCAACAGTCAGGGGGGCGAATTGTTTTTTTGCCCGGACACACTTCTCTGCGTGCGAAGATGTAGCTGGTGGGTCCCAGCAGTCAGGAGGGAAACATTTTTTCGCGAAATAAGGTGGCCTGTCCGATGGGTCCCTGCTGTCAGGTGGAGGAATAATTATGTTGCACGTAATAAGGAGGCACTTCCTTGCGGCCGCCGTGGACCCAGCTGTCAGCCTCTCTACGTACAGTACTCTTCTGATGGAAGTCGTTCCTTGACCATGTTGATCGGCGCTGCTTTGGGCGGCTGGAGCAAGAAGAACAGAGGTTGAAGAAGCACTACAGCCATTGGATGGACATCGTACGGTCACAGGAGCTAGAATCGTTCATATTGACTAAGTTGACAAAGCCCTCCGTCCCCGTCAACTTAGTAGGCCCACAAGTCAGCCTCCCACCAAGGTGGGTCCCAGCTAGCAGGGGGAGTATTCATTTTTTCTGCTTAATAAGGAGGCACTCCCGGTGGGTCCGAGCTGACAGCGGTGGGAACGTTTTTTTTCATGAAATACGGTGGCCCGTCAGGTGGGTCCCAGCAGTCAGGGGGAAACGTTTTTTCACAAAATACGGTGGCCCGTCCAGTGGGTCCCTGTTGTCAGGTGGAGGAATCAATATTTTCCGCATAATAAGGCGGCACTTCCTTGCTGCGACTGTGGACCCAGCTGTCAGCCTCTCCACGTACAATACACTTCCGATGGAAGTCGTTCCTTGACCAGTTCACCACGCCGCATTCCGTTGCATGCATGCGTCCATGAGCATGGTGCATACCCACTATCAGCCTCTCACATACAATCATCTTCTGATGACTCTCGGTTGTTGACCACGTTGACCACACCGTGCCGAGCGCACCAAGGCCGGTGGATGACGGCGAGGCCCCAGACTGGAACGACACGGAGATGGGGAAGACGGGGCAGTGGAGTCGCAGATGGAGAGGAGTGGGAAACATGACTGGTTCGGGTGCGCGGCAGCACAGCCGCGGTGCCGCCCATGGGAGACAAGAGTAAGAACAGAGGTTGAAGAAGGAGCATGGCTGTTGGATTAACATCCAACGGTCCAGCTGCTAGAATCATTTGTTGATTAAGTTGACAAAGCCCTGCGTACACATCCGCTTAGTAGGCCCACAAGTCAGCCACCAAATCTGACGGGTCCCAGCTGTCAACGGGATGAATATTTTTTCACAAAACAAGGAGGCACTTCCTTTCGTGTGAAGATACAGCCGGTGGGTCCCAGCTGTTAGGTGCAGGAAACATTTTTTTAGCTTAAAAGGAGGAACTTTCCTTGCGTGCGACCATGGACCTCGTGGGTCCTAGCCGTCTGGCTCTCCATGTATAGTCCTCTTCCGATGACTCTCGTTTGTTGACCACGCCGCACCAAGCGCAGCGAGGCGGTGGACGACGGCGAGGCCTCGGACGGGAACGACTCGGAGATGGGAAAACGCAGTAGTGGAGTCGCCAATTGAGAGGAAGAGAAGGGTTATAACTGGTTCTGGTGCAGCGCCGGGATGCATTCGGTGGATAATAACAGGAGGTGTGGAGGGGTGGAGGGATAGCCTGGCCGGCGGTGGGGTAGCGCTTCGTAGCGATGCGTGCTAAGCAGAGCCGCTAGCCGCTGGAGGCCGGACCAGGCGGTCCCGGCGACGCTGGAGGAAGAAGACGAGAGATTGAAGGTGCATGCCGGCCGTTGGATATAAATCCAATGGCTGTGGATGTCACAATCATTCGTTAACCAAGTTGACAACGCCCATGTGTCGGCTTCGGCCTATTGGCCCACATGTCAGCCTGCAAAAATGTGGCATATATTTAATTGTTTTCTAGAATGTACAGTCCATTTGCTGGGCTGGGTGAACAAATAATTTCGCGTCAATCAGGGCCATTTATATTATCTAAGAAATCCCAGCCCATTTGCACTTCCTTCAAATACACGAATTAGCTGAGCTCCTTATATATATAATGTTATGTTAGAAGGAGCAATTGATATCAAAGAATAAACCGGAGAGGCACGTTTATATATATATAATTAACGAATTAGCGAGTTATTGCTCAAAATAAAAATGAGTGCGTTATTATTAAATTGGTCCTTAAAATCTTCGCAAGCTTTTGTACGCAATCACCAGGATTTTCCTTGCCTGTGAGTCAAAAACAACCAGGATTTTCCTTGCCAACTTCTATTAAACATTTATTTTTATAAGTTAATAACACGTTGGATGTTTTTATAATGTATGTATAAGTCTCTATAAAATATACGATAATAATAATAATATAAATATATATAATGTGGTTAGAAGGGAAAACATAAATTGGACATAATATTATTGTTCTTATATATAAATAAATAGAACAGAGACCTGCGTTTTATTAAAAAAATACATTGGGCTGCCGATCTTTAAGTAGAAGCCCATAGGCCGGTATGGACCTCAAAAAATAAGTTGAAACCACTGTCTCCGTATGTCGTGGGCTATGCATGTTAAAATACAAAACCTAGGCCTAGCTGATACTTGTTCGCCCTCTGGAAAAAAATGATACCAGATCCCCGAGCGAACTGGATTAAAGAGGGGGCCGGCGGAACGACTGAAGAAGCACATCAGGAGCGATTGTTTTTCTTCAGTGGATGGCTCTCGATAGCGTTATTTTACTTGCCTCTGCACCATACAACTTCTATTTTTAGCCTCCCAGTCTGTCGTGGTGGACCAGCAACCCATTTGCTGGGCAGGCCAACCTATAGAAACTAGCACTCAATTTTTCATCAAGCCCCAAAAACAATGCAGTACTATGTTTGTTTTGAGGACGAAAACATTACGGCAGGGGTTGAGCGGGGGAGAGGGGAAGACAGAGTAATAAAAAGATTAAAATGAGCTGATGCACCGTTGCTACCCTAACAAAGCAGGTGCAATTCTTCTCGGGAAGAAGGTGTGCCGTTGACACCCACACGTCACATACCCCACAGTAGGCATACTAACAAGTTCACACACCAGTACAACAGAAAAGGTAAACATTCACACCAAACTCAGGTTCATAGGACACGTTCATATTCATAGCCAACATTCACTATCAACACCTGAAAATATTCATATATACACAAGCTCAGCATATCTATGCATCCAAATGATTGATAGATCACACGACAATATTCATACACAATTCACAAAAAGATTCAGATATACATATGTTCAGTATGTTTATGCATCCAAATGATTGAGATCACAACCAATATGATCCATGGACGAACTTTAATTACCTAGGGTACAGACTGGTAAATGGTGTTCAGTCGGAGGTACTTTTTGCTAAAATTAATTCTTGTACGAGTAAACTTTCGAGTACATAAGGGGCAACACAGACAATCTGAACTTTGCTTGTAGGTTTATCCTCAAATAGTGGCCTCGTGTCGAGCGAGGTTTGAGCAACTTGCCCACTACTTTCATCCAACTAGTTTACTGGCTCATCTTGGTCCTGTAGCTTGCCAAAATTCTACATTGCAGATGAGAAAGGAGGCGGTTGAGAAAATGAACCACCCAATTTTTGTGTGCAGTTCAACTGAAGGAGCATCCCTGGCGTGCAGACTAATTGAGTGCCAGATGAATATACGCGTCAACCAACTTGTCTGGAATCTTTAGACTCCATGCCATACAGTTCACTACCATATCTACCGATAACCAAAAGGCACAAGTTGGGACCAAAGACTGGACTGTGTTCTTCTGGGCTATGCGCCAAGCAATATTTTTGGCATTCACTCTCCTAATACTTGGGAGTTTGACAGCTGGTTGACGTCGGTTGATACTCGAATGAATATGGGCACTTCTTGTCAACATTGATGCTTGTATGAGTGAAGTTTGGAGTACATAGCAGCAACATAAGTATCTGTCCATCTGATCATTTTGTGCAGTTCTACTGAAATCACCCAATGCAATGATTTGCCTGCGAGTTCAGGCTCCAAGTTACTCCTTTATAAAATCAGCAAATAGTAGCACAATACCAAATTACCAATACATGACAAGCACAATAATCAGGATAAAGACCAGTACCAACCTGTGTGAGGTAGCATATCAATTACTATTTCCTTTGACTGGAAGCCGAGATAAGCGAAGAAACTAACAGCGAAGGAAGAAAGCAAGCCGAGATTAGCGACTGACATGAAAGGACGGAAGCTGTCGAGGCAATGAAGCACCCAAAGTTTTTGTGCAGTTCCACCAAAATCGAGCATCCCTGTTGGCACATACATTGAGAGAGTGAGATTACTGTAATAGTGGGACTAGTTGATGAAATATACACTAACAAATAGAAGCATCCTCATTATCTTAACGGGTAAAGTTAGCAACATAGTAGTCTTGCTTAAAGAGAGGTATTAGTTTATTTAATTAGTGCCAATTAGCTCAACACTCAAAGCATTGCCATTTATCATAGGTTGCAAAACTTTAACGTGCAAAGATAAAGGAGTTTCTCATGACAGTAGCACGATACAAATAGAGATGACAGCAAAATAATATGGATGAAGGCCTTAGGCCCGTACCAACCTGAGAAAAAAAGCGTATTCATGTAGTCCCATAAGAGATGATAAAGCACTCACTGGAATCCCTCAATATTATACTCCCTCCATTTCTAAATATAGGGTGTATAGTTTTTGGCACGTAAATTAAAGAACGCACATGGAGGGAAAATTTCACAAGTTTTGGACGAGATTACACCTAACTAATTGACATGAGAAAATAGAGGAGCTTGCCTAATATAACGAAATGTAATCAAATCCCTAAAAACATTATCTAGACGAGTGGTGCAACGCAATACACCTTATATTTCATTTTTTTTCTCAAAAATCTATACACCTTACATCAAGGAATGGAGGGAGTATATTTTTGTGCACTTCAAATGTATGGTTGAAATCACTCTTGTTTACCAGTGCTGAGATTATATCGAAAGATTATCAAGAACTTCTAGCAGAGTTAAAGCACTGGCTGGGATACAGTTCATTGTATTGTCTTGTGTAGTTCCACTAAAATGTATGATTGGCACAACATGATCCCTGTTTGCACAAGTAGGAACAAGGTGTAACCTTCATTAGCTTAGTGAGAAAGGATAGGAAGACATTAGCATATTACTCTAACAGTAGCATCAAATTCATGATGGACAATATGCAAAACATTTCCTCATTGAACCAATGGCAATAAATTGACATGCAAAACAATAGCACTATTATGTCGTGACACTAATAATATTCCCTCCCTGCTACACCACATGATTCACCTCCATAGACAAACATACACACGTACATGATTCAACATAGGGTCCTACTAAAGATTTGTTTAACTCCGACAGGAAAATTAGGCAACAATAAATTAGTGGTACTTCAGTACTCCTAATTAATTAATTGAGACAACAGAAGTGGAAGGGCTCCCTGGAGGATTGTCTCACATGTAAGGTAGTCGTTGCCGGAGCCCTGAATGGCCTCGACCGAGGCCTGTGGCTTCAGCAAGATCGCCTTGGCACTGTTTATTCTTCTTCTTCTTCCTCTTCATGCTCTGTTTCTCTTTCTCCTCACCAGTTGGCGAAATCAAGTACATGATTGGCCTTCTATTTCAGAATTGGTTTTGTCAGTGAGGCAGTACAAGTGTACTAGTAAAAAATAGCATTATTTTCTCATGGCAATTGGAAAATAGAGATCAACACACACTACTGGAATCAGCTACTTTGCCATATGCCAGATCTTTTCCGTCCGCTAGCGGACGACAAAGAAGCTCTTTGCCATCAGCTACCGAAAAGCAGACGACAAGGAAACGACAGACGACAAAGAAGGTCTTTGCCATGTGCCATTTCTTTGCCGTCCGCCAGCTGACGGCAAAGAATCTTTGTCGTCCGCTGCCTGATGGCAAAGAGGGAGGTGGCCCCCACCCCCCCGCCCATTTAAAAATAACTTAACGCCCCACCTCTTTGCCGTCTGCTAGCAGACGACAAAGAGAGATAAAGGCGGACGGCAAAGAGCAGAGTAACTAACGGACGCCACCCCCCGCCCGTTACTCTCTCTTCTCTTCCTCTCTACTTCCCGACGCCCCGCCCTAGCTAGATCCACCGCTGCCCCCGCCG
>NC_041383.1:781110745-781167911 GCF_002162155.2 Triticum dicoccoides
CCCGCCGACCGTCCCATTGCTCCGGTGAGGGACTACTTCTTTTTCTTCTTCTGTTTTTTCATTTTTTTTGCTGTTTAATTGTTAGTGCTAGATTGTGTTAGTGGTAGTGTTAGAAAAGAATTAGAAGAAGTAGAAGACGCTTCGAGAAAAATGTGTTAGTGCTACCCAACTGAGAGGATGCAGAAGACGCTTCGAGAAAAATGTAAAAATAAACGTAGAATTGAAGCATCAATGGCTGAGGCATTCATCACTGAGGAGGCGGCAAACTTCGTGACAGCACACTGGAATCCAAAAAACGTCATTTGCATAATCCGAAGCCTTAGTACAACGCTGACGAGCCTAAAAAGGGTGGATCCAACCTCAGCCTATTCAAAGGGAATCTCGCACCAGCCAGTGTTTCAAATCCAGTATCTTTGGATAACGAAGAATGGCGTACCATTTCGTTGTATATCTTCAACAACCTGATAGAAGTGCGGCCGTACATCGAGTAAGTTCTTGGTACATTGTTTCGCAACTTCTATTTCCTTTGAACTGCTCTTATTCCTGGATATTTCATACAGTCGATACGTCGCCCTATTCTCGTATGGAGCGGTGATCCAAAAGGATTCCGTCGAAGAGTATGAGCTTCTCGCAAAGCAGGGAGGCGGCTATCCCGGTTTCATCTCTTGGTTCAAACAAACGGTAATTTCTATTAGACAATTTCATTTCATTCGCTAATTTGTGCGTAATACAACAATCCTTTCATATTAAACTTGTAGGCTAATTCAGAGTCTATGAACGCCGAATTGAGACAAGTCGCTAATGGTTTTGACTATAAGGTCCGTTCATTTGACAAATACAACATCAACGGGTATCGCTTTTGTACCTATGGCAAAGAGCTATCTATGGCCGACCGAAAGTCTACAAATTGTTGTGTATCTGCTATCGGCGAAGGAGGTACCGAGTATTATGGGAGAGTTGAAGCAATTTATGAACTTCTATTCTATGGTGAAAACCCACCGAATGTCGTAGTCTTCAAATTTTATTGGTTTCAGCCGAAGGAGACTAGAAGGACTCATGAACATATAGGGCTAGTTGAAATCAACCAAAGCACCCATTTAGATGTTCCTGATGTCTATATTACAGCTCAATAGGCGACCCAAGTATTCTATCTTCCATGGGCCTGCCAAACTAATCCAAATCTGAAAGTTTGGGATGTCGTTTATGAAGTGCCACCACGTGCTGGACTATCTCCCCCAAAGGAAGAGGATTATGAACCTCACATTAACCCAGACACATATGAAGGAGAATTCTTCCAAGAGACACGTCTTTCCAAAAAGCGTTTCAAGAACCGATATACTTCACCCCAAAACATTGAAGTAGACAGCGACAGTGAATCCCACAGCACCCCAGAGGAGGAACAAGAAGAGCCGGAACAAGAAGAGGTTACTGCTGCGGATGACCTGTCAATGCTTGACCGATTACGTAAAGGTGGCCTTCCACATGTTGATGCCACTGAACCCTATGAGCCCATCATTGATTATAGTGATGATGATGATTATGCATTTATTGATGATACTGATCGAGATTATTAGTAGTGTCAGGTATTCAATTTTTTTATGTTGTACTTGATGATGATACACTTAAGCGATATACATATTATTATTCATGTCGGTATTTTTTTTATGTTGTACTAATTTCGTTTACTCTTTGTCATGGCAGGTGTCGAAAGATGGAAGGGGAGCCGACTGAGGCCAAGGACAAACATGCCCAAATTGAAGGTGTGCCACACCATCAAGGTAGCTCCAGCTTATATCAGTTCGGGCGGAACTGGGTATGTTGTTTGCTTCATGATTAATGCAATTCATTCATCATGCTAGCTTGAGCCCTTTAATTACTAATTTACTTTGTTTCTCTCTTTCAGGCATGCTACAATAAGACGGATAAGGTGCCAGAGGGGTACGACTTGTATGCCATGGCCCACACTGCCTCTTACAAGCAAGTCAAGGGGAAGGCGAGGAAAGGGGAGGAGTTTAACCCGAGCCAGATTCCCATTGATCCAGAGCAGGTGATGATATCTGGTGGCGGAAGGTCCCGTGGCTCCAGAGCCATTGATCCAGAGATTGCTCCTAAGACCACGGTGAGTTTAATTTGAATGGACGTTACTTGCTAGTCTTAACATTTGAGTGTCGTCATGCTAACGAAACATTGGAAATGATCTTTGGTGCAGCGTAACTCCACACAAGCATCACATGATCCTTCTCCAGCTACTGGCACGAGCCAGCCCGCTCCTACACCTCCATGATCAAGGTAAGTTTATCTAGTTTTTTGCTTAACAAATGCATAAAGACCTAGACTTAGCTTTATTTCCTCCAATATGCTTACCTTAATGACCTAGAGTTAGCTTCTTTTCCTCCAAAATGACTTAATAAGCTTACTGACCTCCAAAACGAGCCATTTTACCTAAGTTAGCTCTAAAACGATCTATACTTAGCTTTGTTTCCTCCAAAATGACCTAAGTTAGTTATAGTATGCTTAGTTAACTAGGTTTGCTCAATAATGACATGTACTTAGCTTACTTATGTAAAAAAACAGCATAATTAGCTTAGTTAGCTCATAAGCGATCCATTTTACCTATGTTAGCTCTAAAATGATGCATTTTACCTAAGTTAGCTCATCAACGATCCATTTCACCTAAGTTACCTCACAAACGATGGCGTGCCTCTTCTTCTAGTCTTCTTCTTCTAGTCACCTTTTCCTAACTTTCTTATTTGCCATTTTGCAGATTTCATTCACTTCTCGGAAGGTAGCTTGCTATGATGGAGTGCTTGTTTTTTATTTCATTCTCTTCTAGTATTCTTCTAGCTTGCTATGATGGAACTTTCTATCTTGATGAAACTTTGCATTGTAATATGTATGTGCAACTTCCTAATGGTTGCAACTTATGTGTATGTGCAACTTGCTATGTATGAATGCATGGAACTATATATGTATGTACGATGAAACTTATGTGCTGTTAAATAGCCCTGTGAAATATATCTATATATGTCATATATATTTGCTGTGAAAATGGTTGGATTTACAAAAAACAGAAAAAAGAGCCAATATGCAGGCTCTTTGCCGTCCGCCACCGATGGTAATGGGCTCTTTGCCAACAGCTGCGGACGGCAAATAAGGCACGTGGCAGCCAACTGTGCTTCCTGGGAGCTGACCCATTTAGTCAGTTTGCCTACAGTGGCAGACGGCAAAGGCAGGACGAATTTTGCCGTCAACGGCGGACGGCAAAGTCATGCCGTTAGCCACCTAACGGACTAACAGCAAAATTTTTGCCGTCTGTGTTCGTTGCCATCCGTTGCTGATGGCAAAGGCCCCTTTGCCGTCAGCCACCAAAAGCAGACGACAACATAGCTCTTTATCGGACCTTTCTTTGCCGTCCACTTTTGCCGTCCGTGGCGGACGACAAAGACCTTTGCCGTCCGCCGTGGCAGACGACAAAGTAGCTGATTCCTGTAGTGACATGCATTAAATATCATTCTTACCTAAAGGAAGGTTATGGCGCCAATATGGATGATGAGGATTGGAACACAGATCTCCCTTTGTGCAGTTCCACCGAAATGAACCAACTGTTCCATTCCAACATTCCAGTTAAACAGCACAAAAGTCACTTCTTTTAAGAAGAGTTTTGTGCAGTGCACCAAAAGGTCACAACAGCAACTAGGTGAATTGGATATCCCTGTTTGCACAAACAGGTACAAAGGAAACAATCGGAGTCTGAAACAATTACAGGCAAAAACATTTGGCTAAACTTGTCATGGCTTATAACAGTGGCATGGCTTCATTTTTACCAGGGACATTAGATTAAGAACAACTAAATATTTGGTATAAGGGCATGGGACAGTGGGTGCACCAGCAGTCCGGCACCATGTACCTAAACAGGGGCATAAAGTGGTGATTCATAGTTTGTTGCCCCGAGAAACAAACATCCAAGAAACATATCTGGGTTGGTCCCATTTTTGTTCATTCTAGCCACCTACTCCTATGTGTGGATAGCAAATCTAGTCCTGGTCATACCACTGTGTACAACGTTACCCCTATATTTCCCTTTTCGACCAAGAGACCGGTTGGATGACCAATCTGTACTACTTTCACCCCATTTCCTTCCTGTTTGTACCAAGTCCGATGTACATACTAAATTACCCCACCCCGACTTTATTTCTTGTTTGAACCAAGTACTCCCTCCGTCCGGAATTACTTGTCATCAAAATGGATGTGTTTAGAACTAAAATACATCAAGATACATCCATTTCAATTACAAGTATTTCTGGACGGAGGGAGTACAAGATTCTACTCCATGAAGTAGCTTTACCTCTAACAATAGAAAAAAGGTGACGTTGGACCATCCGATCGAGAGGGGCCGAGAGGTAGAAAATGATGCACATGCAGCGACGTAGCAAACTGGGGAAGTAGAGCTAAGGCGGTTTCGAACAAAGATATACCTGAAGGTCGTCGGGATGTGGATAGGTGGGCGGCGGGAGGCCGGATCCGCCCACAGGCAACGACGAAGGGATCGGAGGACCTCCCGCGCCGGCGCTCGGCCAGAGATAACGGTGCGGCCGGCAGTGGGTATCCTCCCTCGCTGTCGATGACGGCCTAAACGCTGCCCCTCCTCCCATTCACCGGCGGTGGGGGATACGTCCGGATCTGTAACCAGCGGTGAGGATAGAAAGACGTGTTTTTTGAAGGGAGAAAGACAATGTTACCACCCCTATCTTGTTTAGATCTGGAGAGGATGAGAGTGTGTGAATAGAGCAACCCTAGCAAGCAAGCACGGAGGCTCCGGCCTATACATACGTAGTGGGGTAGTTTTCCTTTTTCACTCCATCAAAACAATCATTTAAAATTGTGACTACATGCCAGGTCGCGGTGTTTTTAGTTGTTCATTGTGTATTGAGATAGCTACCTGCTTGTTCCAAGTGGTGTTACGGTGTGCCAGGTTGCACTTTGTATCATTCAAGTTGGGTACTTCAAGTCCCTCCATTAATTGAACAACCACCCCCTCGTAAAAATTGTGAACAAGCCCACGGCTAAAATTAGCGGAAACATGGGTTGCCCCAACATGCATTATTATTTATATTTTCTACTCCCTCCGTTCCTAAATATAAGTCTTTTTTATTAGACACACCTAAGACACGATTTTTTTATTAGCAGTGAACCCCACATGTCATAGACACAAAAATTGTGGCAAGATTCCCTTAGGCAAGCCAAAGTGTGTCTAACAATTTGAGCAAATCAAGTTAGGCAAGTGTGGCAAGTGTGGGTAAAATAATATGGCAACATAAGACAAACATTGTCACAATCCAAAAAACCCCGTAATTTTTTGTGACATGCATGAAAATTTGGTTAGTTAAGTTTATAGTCAAATTTGGCAAGGTGCATCAAATCAACACATGCAAGTATCAAAAGGAAAGTCACGGCATGCATGCATGCATGCGTTGTACTCCCTACGTTTCCAAATATAAGTCTTTTTATAGATTGCAACAAGTGACTACATATGAAGCACAATATGTCTACATACATCCGTATGTTGTAGTCCATTTGAAATGTGTAAAAAGACTTATATCGAGTGCAGTGTTTTGATGTGTCGCGTCAACTCGTACAAGACCGAGAAGTTTGATTACTACAACGCCCTCTCCCTCGCAGACTGAGCTTCGGTGCCTTAACTGCACCTGCCTTTGGCTGCATGACAGGAGGGCCAACCACCTGTTGGGCCCACCTGTCATAGACACAAAGGCAGGAGCAGTAAGTAGAAGCTTTCGCTACATGCTATCCCTCCCGCATGAGGTGGACGGACATGCATCAGTGGATTCGATACTGTAGAAGTAGGAGTAACATCATTGTTCGTCTTCTCGAAGAGGCGAAGAGCCAAGCGCAACCCGAACGTGGCAGTTGCGAATGCTCGCGTGGTGCGGTGCCTTGGAGCATGCATATAGTAGCCAGGCTCTTGCATGAGAGCCTGTTTGCTATTTGAGCCCACTATTGTAGTAGTACTAGTACTTGCTACTCCCTCCGTCTAGGTGAGTAAGTCATTGAATTTGTAGCTAAGCTTCACTCATTGAATTGTTTAACAATTAAACTCCATCATCCATTGGTTGATACTCATTCTGCATAGGTCCAGGCGCTTAGCACCGTTTCCTCCTGGGGTAACCAATGTTTATTTGCTAACTAATAGCATTGCATGCAATGAACTAGCCACTGCATGTCGTGTTTGGTAGTCTCAAGTGATTAAAAGCATGCACACCTCTCATCTCTTATTGGTTGATATGTCAAGAAACAAGAAACAAGGTAGAAGTTAATGCACCGCGCCTAAGTGTTTTGGGACTATTTGGTTTTCGTAAGATGACTTACACACCTAGATGGAGGGAGTAGTATAGCCCTGTAAAACGGGAAGGAGTACTTGCCTTTCTAGAGATTTCAACAAGTGACTAGACTACACCGCGTGCAGTACCCCCTCCCTTCCGCTTTATAGGGCTCAAATCTCAAATCTCATGAACCAAGGCATTTTGCGATTGGAGGAATGTATCTCGTACTTTACAAAACTACCCTAATTAAACTCATGCATTAATTACGTAGTTCTCTCGTTTTCCTCTCCGCCTTGGTCGCGGTGCACAATATTAAGCACTCCTATATGACTAGCCGCTCTATCTACATGTGGGGCATCAAAGCATTTGGTCCCGCATGCCATCCACCAAATCACAGCGAGGTGCTACAGTCGAGACTCACCTGTCACCCCGGTGTGGCCGTCATGACCCGTCATATCACAAAACCCACACCTTTACCAGCAGTGGTAAGGTGGACTCCAAGTTGGACTGGACGAAGCAACCATCATTTCACTGGAACGCTCGTTGAAGCCCTTTCTTCACTTTCTTGAAGAAAACCTCACTCTAGGCTACTCACTTCTGCCATTTTTCTTTTGTACTGACGAAGGAAAGGTGGGCGAATCAGTTATGCGACTATATTTTCATTCCAAGAATCTTCTTTTTGTGAAGCACCGACCGATTCTCACAGCCTATTCTTTTCCCGTTTTCATTGCGATTGTGGTTTCCTTTCGATTGCTTTTTGTTTGCCAGTTCATTGATGGATCCTAGAGCACTAGGCAAAGAGTTGTCGGCGGACAACCCACCGGAGACAGCGATCTCCAGGAAGCGAGCACCGACCAACGAGTTGACCATGTTGGCGGGCTAACCCATGGAGACGAAGAACTCCAAGAAACAAGCATCGGTCAAAGAGTTGACGACGTTGGCGGACGAACTCCTCAAAGAAAGTTGGAAGAACAGCAAGGGCCCCACCGTGCCTACCCCAGAAACTCTGATGGCCACCTATGCGAGGCTCAAGGCCGAGTTTGAGGAGATAGTTGCTGTTGAGAAGCAGTATTCCCCTGGCAAGGTGATGGCCCCCATCGAGGACGAGGAGATGGCCCCCCGGAGGGATGAGATCCCCCGGTGAGCTACACAAGGTAAAAAAGAATGGCTTATTACCATAGTTGTGGTTTTTGATTATTTGCAATGTGCTTGCTAATATGTTAGGGTTGTGCAGGTGCCGGTGGACGTCCTTGATGATTCCGATGTTAGGGCCCGTCCTGTGGACAACGCCCTAGAGATCGTTTTTGATGTCGCGGTCCGTCCTGTTGGCATCGCCCCGGAGATCGATTCCGATGCCACTGTCCATCCTGTGGACATCACCCCAGAGATCGATTCTGATGTTGTGGTCAGTCCTGTGGACATCACCCTAGAGATTGATTCCCATGCCACTGTCCGTGATGTGGTCATTGCCCGAGAGATCGATCACAAGAAATAGTTGGTCGCGCTAATCCTTCAGGGTAGTTTGCATTGCCCTATGTTTAATTACCAGAACAATGCGTGTTATCAAACCATCTTAGGGCTAGTGCACTGTCTTGTGTGGGCGGTACTTGCTACTTTTGTTTGATAGTGAATCATGCGAACCCTCTCCGAGGCATGCTTAGATGTAAGTTTGAACTGTTTATCATATCAGCAGGGCTTGTTTGATGATTCTTGGTGTTAGTAGGCTAGCTACTATGCGAGCTATAGTACTTGCAAAACACTCATCGAAGAGAAATGTTGGGGCTGATGAGCTCGTGGTATGCTTATACTTATCCGTCATCGATCGACCAATAGCCCTAGCTCCTAAAATTGTAGGCTTAGTGATCGATCAGCCAATAGTCGACACGGATACATTTAGGCCTCATTTGGTTCATAGGGTAGGAAAATCGTAGCAAAAGTACAGAGACGTACAACACAAAATCATAGCAGTGTAGAGACGTACTCCCGACCTAGGTGGGCTAGTTTGGCGTAGTGTGTTTTAGTGATATGACGTGGTATAGTGCCGTCCAGTCTTCGCGGGTGGTAGCAGTATTGCGGGTACAGTAAGTTTTCTTGAAGAAGCGGAATTCAACGAAGTCATGATGGTTCCTTCGTCCGAACAACTTGTAGTGGGAAAGGTTGGGCCTGCGATAAGACCGGGGTAGACCATGATAATATTGTGCATGGCAGGTGGACCAGGATGGTCGACGTCCCACATGTTGGCGAATGAAAGTATTCTTTCCGATATAGAGGACGAGAAACGAGTATTCATTGTTTATTTTTGATGAAAGCTATTGTCTCCACTGTTACTCCTTGACTTTGTCAATGCCTCTCTCTCCTCCACATAAGCGGGTACTACTTGCTATGCATGCGGCGGGCAGCTGGTGTCTTGAGGGGCCAGGGCGGTCAGAGCGGGCTCCGGAAGCGGTCCGGACTCCAGCATGACCCACCTCACATTATGACCATATATTTCTTGGAGTCTGTGTGCGACGGGCGGGCGATCTCTTCTCCCTCCCCCGTTTCTCTCTTCTCAGCCGACGACCACTCAGCGATTAGATTTCGGCTATCGATGATTTATTCAATTATAGTCCCACATGTCAGTGAAATTCCAAGACAACGCGTGTCCTCTCTGGTGAGCGGCGTGCGAGCCAGACTGTTGGGGGTGCGACGCATACGAGTCATAAGTGTGCCGCCTTTTCCTTTAGAACTTGCGAAGCGTAACATTTTCGCGCGATTGATTGATAGAAATCCAGAACAAAATGACGAGGGCGATGCTTTCTCGCTCGTTAGGCGGGCTAGTTTGAGTGATATGACGTGCTACAGTGCCGTCCACTTGCTCCATTTTTATGTAAGCAATAGTTTACACTCTTACGCGGGAGGAGTGCGAAACACCGCGGATCTGATTTTGATCGAGGGATAACTATTCCCTGCCAATCAATGGAGCATTGTTAGCGATTATAGCATGATAGTTAGGGCATCTCCAGCACTGGCCCACAAATTTACACCGGCATCTGTCCGAGGACACTGATGGATGCCATCCGATGCTGCTCGCATACCTTTCGACAACTATATGAACTAACCGGACGAAATTCATGCAAACAAAGCAAATTTCAAATTAACTGGATGAAATTCATTACATTTCGAAAGCTTTTCCTACAAACTGGACGATATTCATTACATATTTCGCACAAACCATACTAAAACCTACTGTAAACCTAATCTAAACGATCGCCGGCGCCTGACTACCATGTCCGGCCATGAACCTGAGAAAGCCTGCCATTGACTTTGCCTCCTCCTCCTCCTCCTCGATAACCTCCTCCTCCGGAGCACAAGGTTATGAAGATTTCCGCCTCCACGTCGCCGTCAAGCGGCTAATCGGCCGCCCAGGTTTACCCACCAAGCTTGGCGTTGACTTCCAGGGACCAGAGCGGCGGTGACCTACCATGTACTACTCTTCCTTGTTGCCGGCTGCGCCTGCGCACGCGCGCCGGCTTCGTGGTCGTAGCGGCAGAGGGCGGGTGGGGGGTGCCGGCGATCTCCTTCATTTGCTCTTGCGACAGTACATCAAAGAGAGCTTTGGAGCGCGCCCGGAGCGGAGCCACCGATGTGCCTCGTCTGCTCCTGTGACAGTACGTCCAAGAGAGCTTCGGAGCACCAGGAGGCCATGGTTGGAGTGGTGCCGACAGAAGGAAGGGACCAAAGGATAATAAGTGTGTGTCTTTGGCTATGGCTGGGAGCTGGGGCTCAAGTTAATATAGCGGGCAAATGGCAATGAGCCGCGGCAAACGGATGGAGAACTGGCACCAGAGTAGGTTCGTCGGGTGTGAATGCGAACACTGCTTCAGTGACTTAACTACAGATGCGTTGGGTTACTGACATGTGGGCCCAACGGGCATCTGGCCCGCATGTCAGTGAAACACCAATTGCACCTGGAGTTAAGTCCACTGAATGCGGCATTGACGTTCTGGAGAGACGGTGATCGTTTCAGGCGGGAACTGCGCGCTAGCGATGGAAGGGGTTTCGGTAGGCCAGGGCAGTCAGACGCTGGCGTGGTGGTAAAGTGTGAACTCATGGATGACGAGCCTTTGAAGCATATGCGGCACGTATTGACAACTGCTCTTGTCGCCGGCTAGCCTTCGACGACCATTATTAGACATCACACAACCATGCATAACTTAAGAATAATGGACGAATCGATCAGACACACACTCGTGTGCAGTGGCACTAAGACCGGTCGCTCACGATAGTACATACTCCATACCATTGTACCCTCTCTAGCTAGGCTATTTTATAGATTGTCGTTGTGATGGACGATATACATGAGCAAGGCTCTCCGAGTATGACCGTTGGTGTTGAGCCAGGTGAATACATGCTCGGCGTTCGCATAGGACTCCATAAAATGTCTAAACAGTAATGTCAGGCACCGCCGGGGCGCGCAGGTGATGGGCTCGCCATTTGCGTTACGCCATGAGCAGGTCTTTGATTTAGCGGGCGACGTGCATGCATTAGCATACTTTGACAGCGTGAGCATGAGTATCTGACGCGAAGTATTTCATTTTCATTTGGCCAACGAGGGTGCGTTGCAGCAACAAGTCCGTGGTTTGATTCCCCACATACGCATAATTTTGGTTTTTACAATATTTCTTTCTCCATTGACAGGTAGGCCCGTGTAGATAGATAAAGAACACGAGCTGATGAGGCGCATGCAGATTATTTGACTGGTCAACCAGACAAATACGGAGCTATACACTGAGCCAGTGACCATATAATCACCATATCTCGTATACATTGATGA
This sequence comes from Triticum dicoccoides, assembly GCF_002162155.2. Taxonomy (NCBI): domain Eukaryota; kingdom Viridiplantae; phylum Streptophyta; class Magnoliopsida; order Poales; family Poaceae; genus Triticum; species Triticum dicoccoides. The sequence continues at coordinate 781,121,897 of NC_041383.1, forward strand.
AAATGAGCTATCAAGACAAGTTCGATGACCGCCAATGCATTTTACTCGGTAATAAATGACCAGGATTGAAGCGGAATCCAAATTGCCTTCGTCTTCTGTCCTTGAGCTCTTGACAAACCAATGCACTATATGGTTGTCCGGCCACTCCAGCCCAGAGCTCTCACCAAGTGTCGTTCATGCCACCATGCCGCACACTAACCGGTAAGGCAGCTGTCGGTGTCAAAACTCGCGGATCTCGGGTAGGGGGTCCCGAACTGTGCTCCTAAGGCTAATGGTAACAGGAGGCGGGGGACACGATGTTTACCCAGGTTCGGGCCCTCTCGATGGACGTAATTCCCTACTTCCTGCTTGATTGATCTTGATGATATGAGTATTACAAGAGTTGATCTACCACGAGATCGTAGAGGCTAAACCCTGGAAACTAGCCTATGATTATGATTGTTGTTGTCCTACGGACTAAACCCTCTTGTTTATATAGACAACGGAGGGGGCTAGGCTTGCACAGAGTTGGTTACAGAGAAGTAGATCTACATATCCGAATTGCCAAGCTTGCCTTCCACGCAAAGGAGAGTCCCATCCGGACACGGGATGAAGTCTTCAATATTGTATCTTCATAGTCCAACAATCCGGTCAAAGTATATAGTCCGGCTGTCCGAGGACCCCTTAATCCCGGACTCCCTTAGTAGGCCCTGAAATAGGCTTCAATGACGATGAGTCCGGTGCGCAAATTGTCTTCGGCATTGCAAGGCGGGTTCCTTCTCCGAATACTCCATAGAAGATTTTGAACACAAGAGTCGTGTCCGGCTCTGCAAAACAAATTCCACATACCACCGTAGAGAGAACAATAACCCACAAATCTAATCTGCTGAAAACTTTTTGTAGCATGACATCACGCCACGGCCCGGTCATTATTCAAACCATTTTTCACAACCAGCTACTGCACATATTGCGAGGCGGTTTCCTTGGCACGTCTTGTCGAAGCAGAGATCGTGTTCCCCTTATCACGAGATTCTCATCAATACAGGTGTGGGTAACCCAACCGTGTTTGTTAATATGACTCCTCAATTTTAGGGAAGTTCCAAACGGTCACGCGGGGGACGCTTGATATTCACCCCCTTTATAAAGGGGCCAAGGTCTTATCTTTTTATACCCACGCTCGATCCTCCCCTTCCCCTGGCCCACCTAGAGTTTTAACACCCAAGGCTCAGGCTTATGCGCTTCGGACCTTCAATCATGTCTGGATCCAACCTTCAAGGCTGGTGGATGGCCTCCTCTATCACAAAGGAGGACATCAAGAAGCTCAGGCAGGCCAGGTATCTGACCGCTGAAATCCCGCACAGGTTGCCTGCTCAAGGGCAGGTCATCCCCACTCCTGAACCCAACGAGAGCGTCGTATTTGTTTCCCACTTCCTCCGAGGGCTAGGCTTTAGTCTTGATCCCTTTGTTAGATGGCTCATGTTTTATTACGGGCTAGATTTCCATGATCTAGCTCCGGATTCCATCCTTCACATCTCGTTGTTTATCGTCGTGTGTGAAGCCTTCCTCCGCGTCACCCCACACTTCGGCCTATGGCTCAAGACCTTCAATGTGAAACCAAAGATGATTGATGGGTGATATGCGGAGTGCGGAGGTGCTATAATAAGCAAAGGCGTCGATGCCCTATGGCCCAAGGGTTCCTTCCCAGAGGTGTCCGACTTATGGCAACGGGAGTGGTTCTACATCACAGCTCCTCGAGGCAGAAAGTGGGCGGCCGCCCATGCCTTCCGCTCGGTCCCTCCGCCTCAACTGGCATCATGGGTCAACAAGGGACTAGACTGGGGGTCTGCTAATGACGTACCGACATTGCAAAGCCGCATTCGGGATCTTCTTAAGAGGGATGTTAGCCTTGTCAAAATAATTCAAGTAATGCTAGTCCGTTGGGTCCTGCCGTGCAAACGTCGACCTCTCCGGATGTGGAAGTTCAACCCAGAAGGACCATGAACTATTCAGCACTTCTTATGCATGATGCTTGAAGGGATGTATCGGTTATTCCTCGGATCACGAATAAAGTGTCCGGACACCATCGGGGATGTGGGCCTGAACTGCAATCGTCCAGATACCCAAGTAAGTAACTCCGCAACCGAACATGTTGTTTATGTTTATCATAACATTGTTCTGAAAACTACCCTCGGCCAGGATTGGCTAAGAAAGGCGGAGAGGATCAGGTGTTCGGCCCCTCTTGCCGAAGGCTCGCCGGATCCCTTATTAACCAGGATGCTGGAGCGCGCACCGTATTAGTTGCCATTAGGAGAAGATGAGGGGAGGGATAGAGAAGCCACAGGTGGGCTTCATACTTTACACATCCAAATCTGGGGAGTAAGTACCTCCGTGAAGGAGGATAATCGGGGAGGTGAATCTAAAAGCCCCTCTCTTCACGAGAAGAAAAGGGCCGCCTCTGAAGACTTGGAAACGGTGGTTTCCAAACGAGGGAGGAAACCCTCGCCAGGGGCCCTGCCCTAGAGGGCGTGCTTATCGCACAACGCCTGCAAGGGGGCCAGCCCTCGACCGAGCTGTAAGTGAATCAAAAGTACTTTGGTAAATTTATCCTGCTTTATCTCTGAGAATAATAACCGAGACCTATCTCTTGCAGTCCGGCTCATAGCCCTTCTCAACAGAGCTCGTCTTCGGTGGATCTTGTTCCGGAGATGATGAAGAGCGAAATGCCTCCTCCAGCCTCCCCGCCCCATGGGGCGGACGACCCCGAGGTGTCGTCACGGAGGATTTCTCCTAATCCGCCAAGGCCAGAAGTTAACACTTCAGCCACTCGGAGCCGGGAGTATTCGTCTCCCAAGGAGAGCAATAGGAAGAGTCCGGGGTTGTCCGGCATACTGCCGAACACACTGACGGGTCTTCTAGAGCAAGCTACTATCTCAGAGGCACATCATACCTTAATGGGTATGGTGTTTGAGAGGATTTCATCCGCCAAAAGCGGGTTGAATGAAGCTTTTGCGAGCCTGCTCAAAGGCTTTGTCGTACGCACAATAATGTGTATATTTTCGGCTGTACCGCACATGCTAGGTGTGCTCCGTATATATAGTAGCCCCTGAGACTCCGGTTGCCATCCAGAGGTGTCAAACAGAGGATCATAATCCCAGGTAATGATCACGCTGCTTTTATGTGCAGGCGGCAGAGGGTCCGGCGGCAGACCGGACTACTGATTTTGCCGAACTGAAGCGGCAGCTTGACATGGCGGATGCCGACATCGTGCTTGTTAACAAGCGGCTTGATGAGGCCCAGGGTATTTATGTTTGGCTTGTCATCAAATGGTAAGAGGAGCATGATGCTATTATCTATAATATGCTGTGACTGCAGATGAAGTTGCTGCCATGGAGACCATTTGGGCGGAGCTTACCCGAGCCAAGGAACAAGCCCGAATAAGTGATGCAGCCGCCCTGAAGGCGGTCGAAGAGTTAAGAGTCGAACTGACTGCTCATCACCGGAGCGAATATAAAATAGCCAAGATGGCTGTTGAGCTGAAGAGTGCCGCCGACCGATATGAGCTCCTTGAAAAGGAAAAGCAAGCGAAAGCGGCTGACCTGAAGAAGGCCTTGGAAGCAGCTAAGGAGACTCGCTCTAAGATTAGAGCGGCAAGGGAGGAGCTTCTTCAAGCCGGGGATATCACGGCTGGGAAGCCCTTTCTATTGCGTATGAAGTTTTGAGATCCGAAGGATGCCCCTCTGGATCAATTATGGAGTGCTGAGGAAGCGTACTTGGACTTGGCCAAGAGTGTTGCTGATGCGACTGAATATTTCAAAGATCAAAAAGATCATGAGGTAGAACGGTTGTTCTAGCCGCAGTTCAGTGCTCCAAAGCGTCCACTGCTATTAAACGAACAAATGGCCGAGTGGGTTGAGCTCCATAGGTTATCCGGGCTTGCCATGAGGTCTGACGTGGATCATCTTTGGCCGAAGGGACCAAGGCCGGACATTTATTTTGGTTTGGTGCAACAATTCCTTGGTACTGTGTCGCATATCGATGTTGTGAAGAGGTCGGCGTGCATGGAGGGTGCGCGGATGGCTCTTGCCCGTGTTAAGACATACTGGGCAGGGATGGAGGCCACCGCTATTGCAACCCGGGGTCCGGCGGGAGGCCAGGACACGACAGAGCACTATTTTGAAGAAGTCCTGGAAGGTGCCCGCTTAATAGAGGCTAAGTGCTCGAAGAGTACCATGTTCGAGTGACATGTATCTCTATTGTAAAAACAATGCTATTTTGATTATAAAGGATGTGTTTATACTTTTGCCGGAAAGTATTATAGTGCCTCCTGTGCGGCCATTTATGTATGTATGTATATAACCTGAAAGTTTGCAGTCGTCGGCTTCAGCCCCCACGCATATAATGCGGGGGTGTTTGAAAAAGCGCATAATCACACTTGATCCAACGTCTTGGTCCATTAAGGAGGTGATAGCGCGGAGAACCAGGCAATCAGACTATATAGCTTTAACACTTTCACTTAGCCATAGGAGTTTGACGGTGGGGCTACTATATAGCCCCTAGTACATCTGCGTTCATCCGAATACGGTGCACGTACATACGTGACCGGGAAACTCGTCATTCGTTAATGCGAAGGAATCATGAAGATTCCACTGAGTCATCGAGTGGTTCACCAGTCTCTCGCTTTATCATGACAGTCAGTTTTTGGCTTGAGGTGCTCACCTAGATGAACTAGGGCACAATCACAGTAGTTCTCCCGGTGCCCCCTTAGCCGATAGAGTGGAACGTAAGGCAGCAAAACACGGGAGCCGGGCAAACCCAACATTTGACCAAAGACATGATTCGAAGCTGATGCATATAAGGCCAAACTCACGACACCGAACACTCCCTAAGGTATTCAGACTTTATGACATATACAGGGCTAAGTAACACCCTCGATAATGAGCCTTGTGTTTCCAGATACATGCATTGGTCTGGCGTGACGAAGTGTCCAGAATGCCAGTATCCCTCTGAGTTGTGTTAATTGTCCGGAGGGTATGAAGTAACAAGAGACATTGAAAAAGGTTTACGTAGGGTCTTAAGCTAAAAAGAAACCTTTGAGCGGGGCCCTGCTGCACGTATGCGCCTTTATCTCCGTTGTGCCGTAACCTGGAAGGGTGTAGCACGATGATCATCTGTAAAAAAGGAAAAACCCAGGTGAAAGACTTTGTGCAAAGAGTTGGTTAATCGGAACGAACCATGAAAATGCAATATGTTATTGTATTAATAGGGTCGAGCCGAACTATGGGCTTTTTTTTTTGCGAGCAGCCCCTAGCACCACTTATGGGGGAATATCTATCAACCCAAGCCCAGGTTTATCTGGGCTTTTACATCTGGTGGAGCGCCGGACTCGTCTAACCGTGTCCGTGGTCTTGATGACCGACCGTTTATTCTGGTTGGAGGGGCCGCTCAGTGTTCGACTGGTAGAGCCGCCACATATTCTTCCGCACATAAGGAACGCTCTTTATTTCCACTAACTGTAATGACGCCGTGTGGACCGGGCATCTTAAGTTTAAGATAGGCATAGTGCGGTACTGCATTAAAACAAGCGAAGGTCATTCTCCCTAGTAGTGCGTGATAGCCGCTTCGGAATGGAGCAATGTCGAAGATTAGTTCTTCTCTTCTGAAGTTGTCGGGAGAACCGAATACAATCTCTAGTACTAGAGAGCCCGTGCAGTGGGCCTCGACGCCTGGTATCACTCCTTTAAAGGTAGTATTGCTTTGGCTGATTCTTGACAGGTCTATCCCCATTTTGAGAACAGTGTCATGATATATCAGGTTAAGACTACTACCGCCATCCATAAGGACTCGAGTGATATGGTATCCATCAATTATTTGGTCGAGCACCAAGGCAGCCGATCCTCCATGCCGGATACTAGTCGGATGCTACGTCTTGAGCTTGCGTTGGTTTTCCTTGAAGAGGAAAGGGTGATGCAGCAATAGTAGCGTAAGTATTTCCCTCAGTTTTTGAGAACCAAGGTATCAATCCAGTAGGAGGCTCCTCAAAAGTCCCACACACCTACACAAACAAACAAGGAACTCGCAACCAAAGCAATAAAGGGGTTGTCAATCCCTTCACAGCCACTTGCGAAAGTGAGATCTGATAGAGATAGTATGATAAGATAAATATGTTTTCGGTATTTTATATTATAGATGCAAAAAGTAAAGATATAAATAAAAGTAGATTGAAAGCGAATATGATAAAGGATAGACTCGGGGGCCATAGGTTTCACTAGAGGCTTCTCTCAAGATAGCATAAGTATTACGGTGGGTGAACAAATTACTGTCGAGCAATTGATAGAAAAGCTAGTAGTTATGAGATTATCTAGGCATGATCATGTATATAGGCATCACGTCCGCAACAAGTATACCGACTCCTGCCTGCATCTACTACTATTACTCCACACATCGATCGACTCCTGCCTGCATCTAGAGTATTAAGTTCATAAAGAACAGAGTAACGCATTAAGCAAGATGACATGATGTAGAGGGATAAACTCAAGCAATATGATATAAACCCCATCTTTTTATCCTCGATGGCAACAATACAATACGTGTCTTGCAACCCTTTCTGTCACTGGGTAAGGACACCGCAAGATTGAACCCAAAGCTAAGCACTTCTCCCATGGCAAGAAAGATCAATCTAGTAGGCCAAACCAAACTGATAATTCGAAGAGACTTGCAAAGATAACTCAATCATACATAAAATAATTCAGAGGAGATTCAAATATTTCTCATAGATAAACTTGATCATAAATCCACAATTCATCGGATCTCGACAAACACACTGCAAAAAGAGTTTACATCGAATAGATCTCCACAAGAGAGGGGGAGAACATTGTATTGATATCCAAAAAGAGAGAAGAAGCCATCTAGCTAATAACTATGGACCCGAAGGTCTGTGGTAAACTACTCACAACTCATCGGAAGGGCTATGGTGTTGATGTAGAAGCCCTCCATGGTCGATTACCCCTCCGACGGAGCACCGATAAAGGCTCCAAGATGGGATCTCGCGGATACAGAAGGTTACGGTGGTGGAAATTGTGTTTCGGTGGCTCCCTCGATGTTTTCGGGGTACGTATGCTTATATAGGAGGAAGAAGTACGTCGGTGGCCGCCCGAGGGGCCCACGAGACAGGGGGGGCGCGCCCTATAGGGGTGGGCGCGCCCTCCCCTCTCGTGGCTGCGTCGGTTGCTTCTTGACTTGCAATCCAAGTACTCTGGATCACATTCGTTCCAAAAATCACGCTCCCGAAGGTTTCATTCCGTTTGGACTCCGTTTGGTAATGCTTTTCTTCGAAATAATGAAATAGGCAAAAAAAAAACAACAATACGGGCTGGGCCTCCGATTAGTAGGTTAGTCCCAAAAATGATATAATTGTGTAAAATAAAGCCCATAAACATCCAAAAGGGGTAATATAATAGCATGTAATAATAAAAAATTATAGATACGTTGGAGACGTATCAAGCATCCCCAAGCTTAATTCCTGCTTGTCCTCGAGTAGGTAAATGACAAAAACAGAGTTTTTGATGTGGAATGCTACCTAGCATAATTCTCAATGTAATTTTCTTTATTGTGGCTTGAATGTTCAGATCCAAATGATTCAAAATAAAAGTTCATATTGATAAAAGAAATAGTAATACTTCAAGCATACTATGAAGGAAATATGCCCTAAAGGCAATAATAAAGTTATTTTTTATTTCCTTATATCATGATAAATGTTTATTATTCATACTAGAATTGTATTAACCGGAAACATAATACATATGTGAATACATAGACAAAAAGATTGTCACTAGTATGCCTCTGCTTGACTAGCTCGTTAATCAAAGATGGTTATGTTTCCTAACCATAGACATGAGTTGTCATTTGATTAACGGGATCACATCATTAGGAGAAAGATGTGATTGACATGACCCATTCCGTTAGCTTAGCACACGATCATTTAGTATGTTGCTATTGCTTTCTTCATGACTTATACATGTTCCTATGACTATGAGATTATGCAACTCCCGTTTATCGGAGGAACACTTTGTGTGCTACCAAACGTCACAACGTAACTGGGTGATTATAAAGGAGCTCTACAGGTGTCTCCAAAGGTACTTGTTGGGTTGGCGTATTTCAAGATTAGGATTTGTCACTCCGATTGTCGGAGAGGTATCTTTGGGCCCTATCGTTAATGCACATCACTTAAGCCTTGCAAGCATTGCAACTAATGAGTTAGTTGTGGGATGATGTATTACAGTACGAGTAAAGAGACTTGCTGATAACGAGATTGAACTAGGTATTGAGATATCGACGATCGAATCTCGGGCAAGTAACATACCGATGACAAAGGGAACAACGTATGTTGTTATGCGGTCTGACCGATAAAGATCTTCGTAGAATATGTGGGGGCCAATATGAGCATCCAGGTTCCGCTATTGGTTAATGACCGGAGACGTGTCTCGGTCATATCTACATAGTTCTCGAACCCGTAGGGTCCGCACGCTTAACGTTACGATGACAGTTATATTATGAGTTTATATGTTTTGATGTACCGCAGGTTGTTTAGAGCCCCGGATGTGATCACGGACATGACGAGGAGTCTTGAAATGGTCAAGACATGATGATTGATATATTGGAAGCCTTTGTTTGGATATAGGAAGTGTTCCGGGTGAAATCGGTATTTTACCGGAGTACCGGGAGGTTACCGGACCCCCCCAGAACATAATGGGCCTTAGTGGGCCTAGGTGAAAGAGAGGAGAGGAGGCTAGGGCTGGGCCACGCGCCCCTCCCCCCAGTCCGAATAGGACAAGGAGAGGGGGGCGGCGCCCCCCTTCCTTCTTTTCCTCCACTCCTTCCCCCTCCCAAGTCCTAATCCAACTAGGAAAGGGGGGAGTCCTACTCCCGGTGGGAGTAGGACTCCTCCTGGTGCGCCCTCCCCTTGGCCGGCCGCACCCCCCCTTGCTCCTTTATATACGGGGGCAGGGGGGCACCCCTAGACACACAAGTTGATCAGTTGATCTCTCCCAACCGTGTGCGGTGCCCCCCTCCACCATAGTCCACCTTGATAATACTGTAGCGGTGCTTAGGCGAAGCTCTGCGTCGGTAGAACATCAAGATCATCACCACGCCGTCGTGCTGACGAAACTCTCCCTCAACACTCGGCTGGATCGGAGTTCAAGGGACATCATCGGGATGAACGTGTGCTGAACTCGGAGGTGTCATATGTTCGGTACTTGATCGGTTGGATTGTGAAGACGTACGACTACATCAACCACGTTGTGCTAACGCTTTCGCTTTCGGTCTACGAGGGTACGTAGACAACACTCTCCCCTCTTGTTGCTATGCATCACCATGATCTTGCGTGTGCGTAGGAGTTTTTTTGAAATTACTACGTTCCCCAACAGTGGCATCCGAGCCTGGTTCTATGCGTAGATGTCATATGCATGAGTAGAACACAAGTGAGTTGTGGGCGATATAAGTCATATTGCTTACCAGCATGTCATACTTTGGTTTGGCGGTATTGTTGGATGAAGTGGCCTGGACCGACATTATGCATACGCTTACGCGAGACTGGTTTTACCGCCGTGCTTTGCACACAGGTGACTAGCGGGTGTCAGTTTCTCCAACTTTAGTTGAACCGAGTGTGGCTACGCCCGGTCCTTGCGAAGGTTAAAACAGCAGCAACTTGAGAAACTATCAGTGTGGTTTTTATGCGTAGCTAAGAACGGTTCTAGCTAAGCCCGTAGCAGCCACGTAAAATTTGCAACAACAAAGTAGAGGACGTCTAACTTGTTTTTGCAGGGCATGTTGTGATGTGATATGGTCAAGATATGATGCTATATTTTATTGTATGAGATGATCATGTTTTGTAACCGAGGTATCGGCAACTGGCAGGAGCCATATGGTTGTCGCTTTATTGTATGCAATGCAATCGCCCTGTAATGCTTTACTTTATCACTAAGCGGTAGCGATAGTCGTAGAAGCATAAGATTGGCGAGATGACAATGATGCTACGATGGAGATCAAGGTGTCGCGCCGGTGACGATGGTGATCATGACGGTGCTTCGGAGATGGAGATCACAAGCACAAGATGATGATGGCCATATCATATCACTTATATTGATTGCATGTGATGTTTATCTTTTATGCATCTTATCTTGCTTTGATTGCCGGTAGCATTATAAGATGATCCATCACTAAATTATCAAAGTATAAGTGTTCTCCCTGAGTATGCACCGTTGCGAAAGTTCTTCGTGCTGAGACACCACGTGATGATCGGGTGTGATAGGCTCTACGTTCAAATACAATGGGTGCAAAGCAATTGCACACGCGGAATACTCAGGTTAAACTTGATGAGCCTAGCATATAACAGATATGGCCTCGGAACACGGAGACCGAAAGGTCGAGCGTGAATCATATAGTAGATATGACCAACATAGTGATGTTCACCACTGAAACTACTCCATCTCACGTGATGATCGGACATGGTTTAGTTGATTTGGATCACGTGATCACTTAGAGGATTAGAGGGATGTCTATCTAAGTGGGAGTTCTTAAGTAATATGATTAAATTGAACTTAAATTTATCATGAAGTTAGTACATGATAGTATCTTGCTTGTCTATGTTGATTGTAGATAGATGGCCCGTGCTGTTGTTCCGTTGAATTTTAATGCGTTCCTTGAGAAAGCAAAGTTGAAAGATGATGGTAGCAATTACACGGACTGGGTCCGTAACTTGAGAATTATCCTCATTGCTGCACAGAAGAATTATGTCCTAGAAGCACCGCTGGGTGCCAGGACTACTGCAGGAGCAACAGTAGATGTTGTGAGCGTCTGGCAGAGCAAAGCTGATGACTACTCGATAGTTCAATGTGCCATGCTTTATGGCTTAGAACCGGGACTTCAACGATGTTTTGAACGTCATGGAGCATATGAGATGTTCCAGGAGTTGAAGTTAATATTTCAAGAAAATGCCCGGATTGAGAGATATGAAGTCTCCAATAAGTTCTACAGCTGCAAGATGGAGGAGAATAGTTCTGTTAGTGAGCATATACTCAAGATGTCTGGGTATAATAATCACTTGATTCAACTGGGAGTTAATCTTCCGGATGATAGTGTCATTGACAGAATTCTCCAATCATTACCACCAAGCTACAAGAGCTTCGTGATGAACTATAACATGCAAGGGATGGATAAGACGATTCCCGAGCTCTTCGCAATGCTAAAGGCTGCGAAGGTAGAAATCAAGAAGGAGCATCAAGTGTTGATGGTCAATAAGACCACCAATTTCAAGAAAAAAGTCAAAGGGAAGAAGAAGGGGAACTTCAAGAAGAACAACAAGCAAGTTGCTGCTCAGGAGAAGAAACCTAAGTCTGGACCTAAGCCTGAGACTGAGTGCTTCTACTGCAAGCAGACTGGTCACTGGAAGCGAAACTGCCCCAAGTATTTGGCGGATAAGAAGGATGGCAAGGTGAACAAAGGTATATGTGATATACATGTTATTGATGTGTACCTTACTAATGCTCACAGTAGCACCTGGGTATTTGATACTGGTTCTGTTGCTAATATTTGCAACTCGAAACAGGGGCTATGGATTAAGCAAAGATTGGCTAAGGACGAGGTGATGATGCGCGTAGGAAATGGTTCCAAAGTCGATGTGATCGCGGTCGGCACGCTACCTCTACATCTACCTTCGGGATTAGTATTAGACCTAAATAATTGTTATTTAGTGCCAGCGTTGAGCATGAACATTATATCTGGATCTTGTTTGATGCGAGACATTATTCATTTAAATCAGAGAGTAATGGTAGTTCTATTTATATGAGTAATATATTTTATGGTCATGCACCCTTGAAGAGTGGTGTATTTTTATTAAATCTCGATAGTAATGATACATATATTCATAATGTTGAAACCAAAAGATGCATAGTTGATAATGATAGTGCAACTTATTTGTGGCACTGCCGTTTAGGTCATATCAGTGTAACGCGCATGAACAAACTCCATACTGATGGACTTTTGGAACCACTTGATTATGAATCACTTGGTACTTGCGAACCGTGCCTCATGGGAAAGATGACTAAAACGCCGTTCTCTGGAACTATGGAGAGAGCAACAGATTTTCTGGAAATCATACATACAGATGTATGTTGTCCGATGAATGTTGAGGCTCGTGGCGGATATCGTTATTTTGTCAACTTTTCACAGATGATTTAAGCAGATATGGGTATATCTACTTAATGAAGCATAAGTCTGAAACTTTTGAAAAGTTCAAAGAATTTTAGAGTGAAGTTGAAAATCATCGTAACAAGAAAACAAAGTTTCTACGATCTGATCATGGAGGAGAATATTTGATTTACGAGTTTGGTCTACATTTGAAACAATGCGGAATAGTTTCACAACTCACGCCACCCGGAACACCACAGCGTAATGGTGTGTCAGAACGTCGTAATCGTACTTTACTTGATATGGTGCGATCTATGATGTCTCTTACTGATTTACTGCTATCATTTTGGGGTTATGCTTTAAACGGCTGCATTCACGTTAAATAGGACACCATCAAAATCCGTTGTACGACGCCTTATGAACTATGGTTTGGCAGGAAACCAAAGTTGTCGTTTCTTAAAGTTTGGGGCTGTGATGCTTATGTGAAAAAGCTTCAACCTGATAAGCTCGAACCCAAATCAGAGAAATGTGTCTTCATAGGATACCCAAAGGAGACTGGTGGGTACACCTTCTATCACAAATCCGAAGTCAAGACTTTTGTCGCTAAATTCGGAGTTTTTCTAGAGAAGGAGTTTCTCTCGAAAGAAGTGCGTGGGAGGAAAGTAGAACTTGATGAGGTAACTGTACCTGCTCCCTTATTGGAAAGTAGTTCATCGCAGAAATCGATTTCTGCGACATCTACACCAATTAGTGAGGAAGTTAATGATGATGATCATGAAACTTCAGATCAAGTTGTTGCTGAACCTCGTAGGTCAACCAGAGTGAGATCCGCACCAGAGTGGTACGGTAATCCTGTTTTGGAAGTTATGTTACTGGACCATGACTAACCTACGAACTATGAAGAAGTGATGGTGATCCCAGATTCCGCAAAGTGGCTTGAGGCCATGAAATCTGAGATGGGATCCATGTATGAGAACAAAGTGTGGACTTTGGTTGACTTGCCTGATGATCAGCAAGCAATTGAGAATAAATGGATCTTCAAGAAGAAGACTGACACTGACGGTAATATTACTGTCTACAAAGCTCGACTTGTCGCGAAAGGTTTTCAACAAGTTCAAGGGGTTGACTACGATGAGACCTTCTCACCCGTAGCGATGCTTAAGTCTGTCCGAATCATGTTAGCAATTGCCGCATTTTATGATTATGAAATTTGGCAAATGGATGTCAAAACTCCATTCTTGAGTGGATTTCTGGAAGAAGAGTTGTATATGATGCAATCGGAAGGTTTTATCGATCCAAAGGGAGCTAACAAAGTGTGCAAGCTCCAGCGATCCATTTATGGACTGGTGCAAGCCTCTTGGAGTTGGAATAAATGCTTTGATAGTGTGATCAAAGCATTTGGTTTTATACATACTTTTGGAGAAGCCTGTATTTACAAGAAAGTGAGTGGGAGCTTTGTAGCATTTCTGATATTATATGTGGATGACATATTGCTGATTGGAAATGATATAGAATTTCTGGATAGCATATAGGGATACTTGAATAAGAGTTTTTCAATGAAAGACCTCGGTGAAGCTGCTTATATATTGGGCATCAAGATCTATAGAGATAGATCAAGACACTTAATTGGACTTTCACAAAGCACTTACCTTGACAAAGTTTTGAAGAAGTTCAAAATGGATCAAGCAAAGAAAGGGTTCTTGCATGTGTTACAAGGTGTGAAGTTGAGTAAAACTCAATGCACGACCACTGCAGAAGATAGAGAGAAGATGAAAGATGTTCCCTATGCTTCAGCCATAGGCTCTATCATGTATGCAATGCTGTGTATCAGACCCGATGTGTGCCTTGCTATAAGTCTAGCAGGGAGGTACCAAAGTAATCCAGGAGTGGATCACTGGACAGCGGTCAAGAACATCCTAAAATACCTGAAAAGGACTAAGGATATGTTTCTCGTTTATGGAGGTGACAAAGAGCTCATCGTAAATGGTTACGTTGGTGCAAGCTTTGACACTGATCCGGACGATTCTAAATCGCAAACCAGATACATGTTTACATTGAACGGTGGAGCTGTCAGTTGGTGGAGTTCTAAACAAAGCGTCGTAGCGGGATCTACGTGTGAAGAAGAGTACATAGCTGCTTTGGAAGCAGCAAATAAAGGAGTCTGGATGAAGGAGTTCATATCCGATCTAGGTGTCATACTTAGTGCATCGGGTCCAACGAAATTCTTTTGTGACAATACTGGTGCAATTGCCTTGGCAAAGGAATCCAGATTTCACAAGAGAACTAAGCACATCAAGAGACGCTTCAATTCCATCTGTGATCTAGTCCAGGTGGGAGACACAGAAATATGCAAGATAGATACGGATCTGAATGTTGCAAACCCGTTGACTAAGCCTCTTCCATGAGCAAAACATGATCAGCACCAAGGCTCCATGGGTGTTAGAATCATTACTGTGTAATCTAGATTATTGAGTGTAGTGCAAGTGGGAGACTAAAGGAAATATGCCCTAGAGGCAATAATAAAGTTATTATTTATTTCCTTATATCATGATAAATGTTTATTATTCCTACTAGAATTGTATTAACCGGAAACATAATACATGTGTGAATACATAGACAAAAAGATTGTCACTAGTATGCCTCTACTTGACTAGCTCGTTAATCAAAGATGGTTATGTTTCCTAACCATAGACATGAGTTGTCATTTGATTAACGGGATCACATCATTAGGAGAATGATGTGATTGACATGACCCATTCCGTTAGCTTAGCACACGATCATTTAGTATGTTGCTATTGCTTTGTTCATGACTTATACATGTTCCTATGACTATGAGATTATGCAACTCCCGCTTACTGGAGGAACACTTTGTGTGCTACCAAACGTCACAACGTAACTGGGTGATTATAAAGGAGCTCTACAGGTGTCTCCAAAGGTACTTGTTGGGTTGGCGTATTTCGAGATTAGGATTTTTCACTCAGATTGTCGGAGAGGTATCTCTGGGCCCTCTCAATAATGCACATCACTTAAGCCTTGCAAGCATTGCAACTAATGAGTTAGTTGTGGGATGATGTATTACAGTACGAGTAAAGAGACTTGCTGGTAACGAGATTGAACTAGATATTGCGATACCGACGATCGAATCTCAGGCAAGTAACATACCGATGACAAAGGGAACAATGTATGTTGTTATGCGGTCTGACCGATAAAGATCTTCGTAGAATATGTGGGAGCCAATATGAGCATCCAGGTTCCGCTATTGGTTATTGACCGGAGACGTGTCTCGGTCATGTCTACATAGTTCTCGAACCCGTTGGGTCCGCACGCTTAACGTTACGATGACAATTATATTATGAGTTTATATGTTTTGATGTACCGAATGTTGTTCGGAGTCCCAGATGTGATCACGGACATGAAGAGGAGTCTCGAAATGGTCGAGACATCAAGATTGATATATTGGAAGCCTATGTTTGGATATCGGAAGTGTTCCGGGTGAAATCGGGATTTTACTGGAGTACCGGGAGGTTACCGGAACCCCCCGGGAACATAATGGGCCTTAGTGGGTCTAGGTGGAAGAGAGGAGAGGCGGCTAGGGCTGGGCCGCGCCCCTCCCACCAGTGCGAATAGGACAAGGAGAGGGGGCGCCCCCCCCTTCCTTCTTCTCTTCCACTCCTTCCCCGGTGGGAGTAGGACTCCTCCTGGCGCGCCCTCCCCTTGGCCGGCCTCACCCCCTTGCTCCTTTATATACGGGGGCAGGGGGGCACCCCTAGACACACAAGTTGATCAGTTGATCTCTCCCAACCGTGTGCGGTGCCCCCCTCCACCATAGTCCACCTCGATAATACTGTAGCGGTGCTTAGGTGAAGCTCTGTGTCGGTAGAACATCAACATCATCACCACGCCGTCGTGCTGACGAAACTCTCCCTCAACACTCGGCTGGATCGGAGTTTGAGGGACTTCATCGAGCTGAACATGTGCTGAACTCGGAGGTGCTGTACGTTCGGTACTTGATTGGTTGGATCGTGAAGACGTACGACTACATCAACTGCATTGTGCTAACGCTTCCGCTTTCGGTCTACGAGGGTACGTAGACAACACTCTCCCCTCTCGTTGCTATGCATCACCATGATCTTGCGTGTGCGTAGGAATTTTTTTGAAATTACTACGTTCCCCAACATACTAATCAAAGCAATCATGTCTTCTCAAAATAACATGGCAAAAGGAAGTTCATCCCTACAAAATCATATATTTAGGCTATGCTTCATTTTCATCACACAAAGATGTTCCCAACTTCTATACCCCTGATGACAAGCCAAGAAATTGTTTCATACTTAAATAATCTCAAAAATTTTCAACCTTCACCCAATACAGGAGCATGAGCCATGGATATAGCACTATGGGTGGAATAGAATATGATGATGGGGATTGTGTGGAGAAGACAAAAGAAGAGAAAGTCTCACATTGACGAGGATAATCAACGGGCTATGGAGATGCCCATCAATTGATGTCAACATGAGGAGTAGGGATTGCCATGCAACGGATGCACTAGAGCTATAAATCAATGCTCAACAAAAGAAAACTAGTGGTTGTGCATCCAACTTGCTTGCTCACGAAGACCTAGGGCATTTGAGGAAGCCCATCATAGGAATATACAAGCCAAGTTCTATAATGAAAAATTCCCACTAGTATGAAAAAGACAACTTATGAGACTCACTATATGAAAAACATGGTGCTACTTTGAAGCACAATATATGAGACTCACTACATGAAGAACAAGGTGCTACTTTGAAGCACAAGTGTGGAAAAAGAGATAGTAACATTGCCCTTTTTATTTTTTTATTTTTTTTCTTATTTTCTCTTTTTCTTGGGCCTTTCTTTTTTTCTTATTTTTTTTATTTTTGAGAAATGCTCTAATAATGATGATCATCACACTTTCATTGATTACAACATATGAATTACAACTCGAAACTAGAACAAGATATGACTCTATATGAATGCCTCCGGCGGTGTACCGAGATGGTGCAATGAATCAAGAGTGACATGTATGAAAAATTATTCATGGTGGCTTTGCCACAAATACGATGTCAACTACATGATCATGTAATGGCAATATGACAAAAGTAAAGTATGCCATGATGATGATGAACGGAACGGTCGAAAGTTGCATGGAAATATATCTCGGAATGGCTATGGAAATATATAAGGAGGTATGGTCGCTGTTTTGAGGAATATATAAGGAGGTTTATGTGTGATAGAGCGTATCGTATCACGGGGTTTGGATGCACCGGCGAAGTTTGCACCAACTCTCAAGGTGAGAAAGGGCAATGCACGGTATCGAAGAGGCTAGCAATGGTGGAAAGGTACAAGTGCGTATAATCCATGGACTCAACATTAGTCAAAAGAACTCATATACTTATTGCAAAAATTTATAAGTCATCAAAAATCAAGCACTACGCGCATGCTCCTAGGGGGATAGATTGGTAGGAAAAGACCATTGCTCGTCCCCGACCGCCACTCATAAGGATGCACAAGCGAGGTACACTTCATGTTTCAAATTTGTTACACAACTTTAACCATACGTGCATGCTACGTGACTTGCTAACTTCAACACAAGCATTCTTTAAATTCATAATCACCCAACTAGCATGACTTTAATATCACTACCTCCATATCTCAAAACAATTATCAAGTATCAAATTGATGATAACATCCAATTCACTTCAGATGATAGTTTTTATTATACCCAACTTGGATGCTCATCATTCTAGGACCAAATTTATAACCATAGAAAATACCATGCTATTCTAAGAGACTCTCAAAATAATATAAGTGAAGCATGAGAGACTAGCAATTTCTATAAAATCAAGCCACCACCGTGCTCTAAAAGATATAAGTGAAGCACTAGAGCAAAAACTATCAAGCTCAAAAGATATAAGTGAAGCACATAGAGTATTCTAGCAAATTCTAATCAAATAGGCTTCTCCCAAAAGGTGTGTACAGCAACGATGATTGTGGTAAACTAAAAAGAAAAGACTAATATAATACACGACGCTCCAAGAAAACACATATCATGTGGCGAATAAAAATATAGCTCCAAGTAAAGTTACTAATGAATGAAGACGAAAGAGGGGATGCCTTCCCGGGGCATCCCCAAGCTTAGGCTTTTGTCTATCCTTGAATATCTTGGGGTGCCAAGGGCATATCCAAGCTTAGGATCTTGCCACTCCTTGTTCCATAGTCCATAAAAGCTTTGCCCAAAACTTGAAAACTTCACAACACAAAACTCAATAGGAAATCTTATAAGCTCCATTAGTGAAAGAAAACAAAACCACCACCTAAGGTACTGTAATGAACTCATTATTTATTTGTTTTGGTGTTAAACCTACTGTATTCCAAGTTTTCTATGGTTCATACCCTTACATACTAGCCATAGATGCATCAAAATAAGCAAACAACACACGAAAAACAGAATCTGTCAAAAACAGAACAGTCTGTAGCAATATGTAACTAACGCAAACTTCTGGAACTCTAAAACTCCTACCAAAATAGGACGTACTGGAAACTTTGTTTATTGATCAGAAGCAAAAAGAATCAATGCAAAAGCACGTTTCTGTGATTTATTGAATTTTTTCTCGTGAGTGCAAAGTTTCTGTTTTTCAGCAGAATCAAATAAACTATCATCATAGGTTATCCTATAGGTTCTACTTGGCACAAACACTAATTAAAACATGAAAACACATATAAACAGAAGGTAGATGCAAAATTTATTACTAAACAGGAACAAAAACAAAAAACATAAAGAAAATTGGGTTGCCTCCCAACTAGCGCTATCGTTTAACGCCCGTAGCTAGGCATAAAAGCGAAGATAGATCTAAGTAGTGCCATCTTTGGCACTTGATTCATATGTAGCTCGCATGATAGATTCATAAGGTAATTTGACTTTCTTTCTTGGAGAGTGCTCCATGCCTTTCTTTAATGGAAATTAGAATCTAGTATTCCCTTTCTTCATATCAATAATCGCACCAATCGTTCTAAGGAAAGGTCTACCAAGAATAATAGGGCAAGAAAGATTGCAATCTATATCAAGAACGATAAAATATACGGGCACCAAATTCCTATTTGCAACAATGATAACATCATTGATCCTTCCCATTGGCTTTTTAATGGTGGAATTCGCAAGGTGCAATTTTAAAGAGCAATCATCAAGATCATGGAAACCTAGAATATCACATAAAGTTTTCGGAATCGTGGAAACACTAGCATCCAAATCACACAAAGCAAAACACTCATGATCTTTAATTCTAATCTTTATAGTAGGTTCCCACTCATCATTAAGTTTTCTAGGTATAGAAACTTCCAAATTAAGTTTTTCATCATAAGATTGCATCAAGGCATCAACGATATGTTTGGTAAAAGCTTTATTTTGACTATAAGCATGTGGAGAATTAACAACAGATTGCAACAAGGAAATACAACCTTCTAAAGAACAATTATCATAATCAAATTACTTGAAATCCGAGATAGTGGGTTCAATACTATTTAAAGTCATGACCTCTCCAATCCCACTTTTACCAAATTTAGCATCAAGATCTTAAAACTCCGAATTCTTGGGACGCCTTCTAATTAAAGTTGACTCATCTCCTGTCCCATTATTATCAAGATTCATATTGCAAAACAAAGATCTAATAGGAGACACATCAATAACTTTAAGATCCTCATCATTATTTTCATGGAAACTAGAAGAACACGCCTTTACAAAGCTATCTTTCTTAGCACGCAATCTAGCGGTTCTTTCCTTACACTCATCAATGGAAATTATCATTGCTTTGAGAGACTCATTGATATCATGCTTAGGAGGGGAAGATCTAAGTTTAAGAGAATCAACATCAAGCGAAAGTCTATCAACATTCCTAGCCAAATCATCAACTTTGAGCAATTTTTCTTCAAGCAAAGCATTAAAATTCTTTTGAGAAATCATAAATTCTTTCACACTATTCTCAAAATCAGAGGGCATATTATAAAATTACCATAAGAATTATTGTAGGAATTTCCATAATTATTAGAGGAATTACTAGGGAACGGTCTAGAATTAAAGTTTCCTCTATAAGCATTGTTACCGAAACTATTCCTACCAACAAAATGCACATCCATAGATTCATTATTATTCTCAATCAAAGTAGACAAAGGCATATCATTGGGATCAAGAGGTGTATTTTTAGTAGCAAACAATTTCATAAGTTCATCAATCTTTCCACTCAAAACATTGATTTCTTCTATAGCATGCACTTTTTTACTAGAAGATCTTTCGGTGTGCCATTGAGAATAATTAGCCATATCATTATAAAGAAGTTTGTAGCATCTCCTAACGTGATTTCCATAAACGTGCCTCCCGCGGCCGAATCTAAAAGATTTCTAGAAGCAAAGTTCAAACTGGCATAAATTTTTTGTATGATCATCCATAAATTCAAACCATGAGTAGGGCAATTGCGAATCATCAATTTCATGCTTTCCCAAGATTGGGAAACATGCTCATGATCAAGTCGTTTAAAATTCATAATATCATTCCTGAGAGTGATGATCTTAGCGGGAGGAAAATACTTAGAGATAAAAGCATCTTTGCACTTGTTCCAAGAATCAATACTATTTTTAGGCAAAGACAAAAACCAAACTTTAGCACGATCTCTAAGTGAAAATGGAAATAACTTCAATTTAACAATATCATTATCCGTATCTTCCTTGTTTTGCATATCACACAAATCAACAAAGTTGTTTATATGAGTAGCAGCATCTTCATTAGGAAGGCCTTCGAATTGATCTTTCATAACAAGATTCAGCAAAGCAGTATTGATTTCACAAGACTCAACATCATTAAGAGGAGCAATCTGAGCACTAAGGAAATCATTATTATTGGCATTGGAGAAATCACACAATTTGGTATTATCTTGCGCCATGGCAACAAATAATCCAACACACAAGCAAGAAGAAAAAAGGCAAGCGAAAGAGAGAGAGAGAGAGAGAGAGAGAGAGAGAGAGAGAGAGAGAGAGAGAGAGAGAGAGAGAGATTGGGAAAGAGAGGGCAAATAAAACAGCAAAGGTGAAGTGGGGGAGAGGAAAACAAGAGGCAAATGGCAAATAATGTAAATGCAAGGGAGATGGGTTTGTGATGGGTATTTGGTATGTCTTGACTTGAGCGAAGACCTCCCCGGCAACGGCGCCAGAAATCCTTCTTGCTACGTCTTGAGCTTGCGTTGGTTTTCCTTGAAGAGGAAAGGGTGATGCAGCAATAGTAGCATAAGTATTTCCCTCAGTTTTTGAGAACCAAGGTATCAATCCAGTAGGAGGCTCCTCAAAAGTCCCACACACCTACACAAACAAACAAAGAACTCGCAACCAGCTCAATAAAGGGGTTGTCAATCCCTTCACGGCCACTTGCGAAAGTGAGATCTGCTCGAGGTAGTATGATAAGATAAATATATTTTTGGTATTTTATATTATAGATGCAAAAAGTAAAGATACAAATAAAAGTAGATTGAAAGCGAATATGATAACGGATAGACCCCGGGGCCATAGGTTTTAGTAGAGGCTTCTCTCAAGATAGCATAAGTATTACGGTGGTTGAACAAATTACTGTCGAGCAATTGAAATAAAAGAGAATAGTTATGAGATTATCTAGGCATGATCATGTATATAGGCATCATGTCCGCAACAAGTAGACCGACTCCTACCTGCATCTACTACTATTACTCCACACATCGACCGACTCCTGCCTGCATCTCGAGTATTAAGTTCATAAAGAACAGAGTAACGCATTAAGCAAGATGACATGATGTAGAGGGATAAACTCAAGCAATATGATATAAACCCCATCTTTTTATCCTTGATGGCAACAATACAATACGTGTCTTGCAACCCTTTCTATCACTGGGTAAGGACACGCAAGATTGAACCCAAAGCTAAGCACTTCTCCCATGGCAAGAAAGATCAATCTAGTAGGCCAAACCAAACTGATAATTCAAAGAGACTTGCAAAGATAACTCAATCATACATAAAATAATTAAGAGGAGATTCAAATATTTCTCATAGATAAACTTGATCATAAATACACAATTCATCGGATCTCGACAAACACACCGCAAAAAGAGTTTACATCGAATAGATCTCCACAAGAGAGGGGGAGAACATTGTATTGATATCCAAAAAGAGAGAAGAAGCCATCTAGCTAATAACTATGGACCCGAAGGTCTGTGGTAAACTACTCACAACTCATCGGAAGGGCTATGGTGTTGATGTAGAAGCCCTCCATGGTCGATTCCCCCTCCGACGGAGCACCGACGAAGGCTCCATGATGGGATCTCACGGATACAGAAGGTTACGGCGGTGGAAATTGTGTTTCGGTGGCTCCCTCGATGTTTTCGGGGTACGTACGCTTATATAGGAGGAAGAAGTACGTCGGTGGCCGCCCAAGGGGCCTACGAGACAGGGGGGCGCGCCCTATAGGGGTGGGCGCGCCCTCCCCTCTCGTGGCCACCTCGGTTGCTTCTTGACTTGCAATCCAAGTACTCTGGATCACGTTCGTTCCAAAAATCACGCTCCCGAAGGTTTCATTCCTTTTGGACTCCGTTTGATATTCCTTTTCTTTGAAATACTAAAATAGGCAAAAAAACAGCAATACGGGCTGGGCCTCCGGTTAGTAGGTTAGTCCCAAAAATGATATAAATGTGTAAAATAAAGCCCATAAACATACACAAGGGGTAATATAATAGCATGGAACAATAAAAAATTATTGATATGTTGGACACGTATCATCGGATGATCCCTGCGATCAAAGGTGATCGGCATGCCGACCAGGGATTGAATTTGGGGGCGACGGGCTCTACAACATGTACGTCTCAGAGTGCATGTTTGTGCCTTCTCTTTGGAATGTGAGTTGCGTAAATCATATTTACTATTTTCACTTCTGGTGGGATTTTTTTCTGTCCCCCAGTGTTCGCCTGGCGAGGCTCATCCTCGTCTTCACTTGGCATCTCCCTCCCCTTGTGTTCGGCATTTAGCTTGCCGGCCTGCTTGAAAACCCAGCGCTCTCTGTGGGTGTGATTAGCAGGCTTTTCGATGGTGCCATGAATCTGACATAACTTGTCTAGAATCTTATTTAGGCTGGACGGTCCGTCTCTACTGCCTTTAAATGGCTTCTTCCGCTGACCGGGTCGAGAGCCCCTGAATCCGGTGTTGACCTCGTGTTATCTAGGCCGTCTTAATTGTTTCGATGCTTGTTTTTATTGCGTCGCGGCTTCCCGTTGCCATCCCTGACTTCGGATGTGTCTGGGTCGCTGGTGCCGCTACGGGCCAACCAGCTGTGCTCGCCCGCGCAAAAGCGGGACATAAGGCTTGTTAGGGCTGCCATTGTCCTTGGCTTTTCTTGGCCGAGGTGTCTGGCGAGCCATTCGTCTCGGATACTGTGCTTGAAAGCCGCTAAGGCTTCGGCATCCGAATAGTCGACGATTTGATTCTTCTTAGTGAGAAATCTATTCCAAAGCTTACGGGCTGACTCTCCGGGTTGTTGGGTTATGTGACTTAAATCGTCTGTATCCGGTGGTCGGACATAGGTCCCTTGAAAATTGGCCCTGAAAGCATCCTCAAGTTCTTCCCAACTTCCAATTGAGTTTTCGGGGAGGCTTTTGAACCAGTGCCGAGCTGGTCCTTTCAACTTGAGGGGCAGGTATTTAATGGCGTGGAGATCGTCTCCGCGAGCCATGTGGATATGAAGGATAAAGTCCTCAATCCAGACCCCAGGGTCTGTCGTTCCGTCGTATGCCTCTATATTCACGGGTTTAAATCCCTCTGGACATTCATGATCCAGCACATCATCGGTGAAGCACAGGGGGTGCGCGGCACCCCTATATTTGGATGTGTCATGGCATATTATCGACGGTTATTGTGTTCGGTGTTGATTCTGAGCTGGTATTCGATCGGTACGATTGTTTTGGTGGCTGTGATCCTGCACTGGAGCATGCTTTCTAGATCCATAGACGGACCTGGCCACACCGGCTTTTTTGTCCAAGAGCTCATGTAAATCGTGTGCTGTCTTGTGTGCGGCATCATTAGCCGCTCTGTCGCGGCCATGGGGTGGTCGGTCCGCTGATCGGCCATATTATTTTTAGGCGGAATGGGCTCGATGGCCTCATCTTCGAATTCAGGTAGCAACTTGTGCTTTGGGTAGCTCTTTGTGTGGCGATCGTCGCCATATTTTTCTTCAGTGTCGAGCACTTTGTTCCATCTGCGGTTGAGCGTATCCTGTGCGGGCTTAAGCCTTTGCTTCTTCTTCTTCAAGCTCCTCGCGGTGGCAATAAGACTTCGATGGAGGTTCTCTTGCTCCAAGTTGTTTCCTGGGATGATGAGTGCATCATCGTCCAGATTGTTCTCCTCTCCGGAGACAGGTTGATGAATTTTACCCTCGGGATCGGCGTCATCTGATGTCGGCTCCGGACTATGTTCACCATCCCCTGGCTCGTCCTGCTCCATCGCTGGGTCCACGGGGTCGTTGTTTCCTTTGGAGTCGACCGAGGTATTATTCTTTCTTGCGTTGTTATCGCTATTTTTGCTGTGGCGGGATTTCGAGCGGCGCCTACGCCACCGTCTTGGTTTCTGTGCGAGGGGATTATCCTCCGTTGCATCCTTCTATTCCTCAACGCTGTTTTCTTTAGCCGTATCCACCATGTATGTATCGTATGATGAGGTGGCTGGCCAGCACCCCGTGGGCGGTGGTTCCTATTCTTCTCCTGCATCGTCGTCCATACCGTCGATGTCTTCGGAGTCAAAATCCAGCGTGTCAGTTAAGTCATCGACAGTGCCTATGAAGTGGGTGGTGGGTGGGGAACGAATTTCTTCATCGTCCGCTTCCCACTCGAGCCGGACATAGTTCGGCCAAGAGTCCCCTGACAGAGAGAGAGACTAATGAATTTAGCACGTCACCCAGGGGCGAGTGTTTAAAGATATCCGCGGAGGTGAACTCCATGATCGGTGCCCAATCAGATTCGATAGGCACAGATGTACGCGGTTCACCGACTGTTGCCGGAGACGAGTCCGAGGGTCCGATGACACAGGTCTCATAGGAGACGGGGTCAGTGTTCGGCTTCAACGCCGATGAGTGTGCGGCCTCTGTGGCGGGGTCCATCCACCCGTCCTCGGATGACGCGATCTGCTCCGGATTGATTCCTGGGGCCGCCGCAGGCGCGATCTCCTGAACATTATCCAATGGCAGATCTAGGTCATGCTCGTCGTGGCTGTTCAGCGCACCTAACACGGGCTCGAATCCATCGAAGATCAAGTCTCTGCAGATGTCGGTAGTATAGTTCAAGCTTCCAAACCTGATCTGGTGGCCAGGGGCGTAGCTATCGATCTGCTCCAGATGGCCAAGCGAATTGGCCCATAGTACGAAGCCTCCAAATTCAAAGATATGCCCGGGGAGGAAAACCTCCTCCTGGACCGTGTCATTGAAGATGATTTAAGGAGCCATCAAGCCTTATGGTGACGGCACAGTGGAACTCTCAATGAAAGCACCAATGTTGGTGTATAAACCGGCAGATCTCGGGTAGGGGGTCCTGAACTGTGCGTCTAAGGCTAATGGTAACAGGAGGCGGGGGACATGATGTTTACCCAGGTTCGGGCCCTCTCGATGGAGGTAATACCCTACTTCCTTCTTGATTGATCTTGATGATATGAGTATTACAAGAGTTGATCTACCACGAGATCGTAGAGGCTAAATCCTAGAAGCTACCCTATGATTATGATTGTTATTATCCTACGGACTAAACCCTCCAGTTTATATAGACACCAGAGGGGGCTAGGGTTACACAGAGTCGGTTACACAGAAGGAGATCAACATATCCGAATTGCCAAGCTTGCCTTCCACACAAAGGAGAGTCCCATCCGGACACGGGGCGAAGTCTTCAATCTTGTATCTTCATAGTCCAACTGTCCGGTAAAAGTATATAGTCCGGCTGTTCGGGGACCCCTTAATCCCGGACTCCCTCAGCAGCGACGGCATCCCACCGCGCCGAGTTCCTCGCCACCCACGACTACACACAAAATGATAGGGAAGCGATGGCATCCCGCCGTGCCGAGTTCATTGCCGCTGGCGACCTCACACCTATGTGGGAGGAATTTGAAGATGCCAAGGCCGACTGGGCGGTAGAGCAAGTGGCGGCCAAAGCCGCCCAGAGGGAGTGGAAAAGTCAGAAAGCACTCAAGAAAACAGAGGCCCGCCGCCGCAAGAAAGAAGAGGACGCACGCGCTGCTGCTGAGAGGTCGGCGGAGATCCAAGCACGGTGGGGTGTCGCCGACAAAGCCGGGAAGGAGAACGACGGCGTCTGGCTAGCATGTGAGAAGTAGTAGTACTATTAGTTAGTGTGTGTGTCTGTGTCTGAGTACAAGCATGTACCAGTACTACTAGTTACTATTGTAGTTTTTAGAGCAAATTACCAGTACATTAGCCTAGATTAAATGGAAAAATTCCTATCCTATGCATCAAAGGGCATCTCTTTCTCTATAGGAATTGAGATGCATGTCATCTCACTTCTATGATTTTCATATTAATATAAAATTCCTATCCTATGAACGAAAGGAGGCCTCTGTTGGAGTAACTACTATAGCTAGCAGTACTGCTGGTACAGTAGTTTTATTCAAGAAGCGGAATTCAACTAAGTCATGATGGTTCCTTTGTCCGAGCAACTTCAAAGTGGGAAGTGGGCCTGTGATTTGATGGCTCATTAGTCATTGTTACTGCGACGCGACGACCGGGGTGACTCTCCTTAGAGTTCTGCGTGCATGGCAAGTGGACCAGGATGGTCGACGTCCCACATGTTGGCGAAGGGAAGTATTCTTTCCGATATCGAGGAGCAAGGAAACCACGTGGTATAGTATCACTGTTGATTGGTTCTAAAAAAATAGTATCACTGCTGATTTATAATTATTTTTTATTTCTAATGAATGCTAGGATTTCAACTCTTACGACGAAGAGTGCAAACACGGCACATGCTGGATGTCCCACACGTCAGCGAAAGGAGTGGGACATGAACAGTGTGGTAGAGCCCAGCGTAAAAAAACAGCGTGGTAGAGCGTCTCCACTTCTTCCACTTCTGGGTCGAAGACCACACGTAGTAGTACTTAGTGGTATGAATGATACAAATTGCGACCTGGAGAGAAAGACACGTCTAGTTGGAAGGTCTCGGGGCCTACACATAAACAAATATAAAAGTTAATATGTGCCTCCAACTAATATAGTAGTAGTAGAGTACTTAGGCACGTACTCCATAACATCACCATGCATTGCACGTACAACATTTAGTGGTAGTACGTAGTAAGAGACAAATGCCGCCCAAGAGTCGACCCACTTTTGGGTGTTTGGTAGAGTGTATGGAGGGTGCATGAGTCCACACTAGTTTAGCGCAAATACACTAGAAGCATGCATGAAGAGAGCATGCATGAAGAGGGGTGTTGAGTTGAGCATGCATGAAGAGGGAACAACTATGCTGAGACGAGAACGCAACCAAACACACCCTATATGCCACGCATGTTCATAACATTTGTGCCTTTCTACTTCACTTACTGTGCTACATTACTCAAGTTCGTACGTCCACTCCTGGGTACATGTTCGTCTCGTAGTTCCAGTCACACGTGTTCTTCATATAGATGGACAAGTGCACCTTGATGCTAGATGTCTCGCGTGTTGGCAAAACAATGAACAAAGCTCACGTAAAACAATAGAGTGGAAGAACATAGATTCCCGATGACCGAGAAGGAGCAAGGAACCTCATGGTGGAGTGTCTGCACTCATAATATTTAATATTATTCAGCAATATAAAATCAACCAATCATCTCCACAGTGGACTGGAAGAGTACGAAACACGGCAGCCCAGTGTAGTTACATCATACTAATACATGGCTAACCCACGCTATCACCATATTTCTTGGCTTTTGTGCGACACCTATCTCTAGTAATCCAACAGACGGTATCGCTTCTCCCTCCTCGTCTCTCTCAAAGTGCGGCGGACTGGCGTTTTTGTCATCTATTGAGGTCGGTTAACACATCACATGTTAGCGACATGCCAAGAGCATTCTAAAAAAATTCCTTCCACGTTCCATTTTCAAAAAGAAAAAAATGTCAGGACCCCGACTCAATGCAGCATCGACCTAGCATGTAACACCTCATATCACTTTGCGGCCTCACGCACGGTATTCCCACGGGTGTCGCCTTACCTTTGTCTGGGACCGTTTGCGTCTTTTGGCACACGTATATGATAGTGTCGCTAGCATCCATATGATAAGGAGCCCGGGCTGACATGGCTAGTCGTAAACCCAAAGTGGCACAAACTTACAGGGACATGCATCCATGACCCAACATCGAATGTGTCGGTCATCAGCGAGTGAATCCAGGCTGTAGCACTGGGCTAGCAGGACTCCGGTAAATCGGGCTGTAGCGGGCTAACAGGACTCTGGTATTCATCGCGTGACATTTCCCCGAAGGGACAGACACAGGAACGAAGAAGGACACATGCCGGCCAGTCTAAGTGTTCCGGAGCAGTAGCAAGCTACCATGGCTCAGTGGAAGCACTAGGAGACATTTCCCGGTAAGAGAGGCTACTGAGGATAAACAACTAGATAGTCAGATCCCACACATACCAAGCATTTCAAACATACACACAATATGCTCGATATGTGTAAATACAACATGGCATCACAACATAACTCTACGACTCAAGTATGTATTCATTAGGCTCCGAGGAGCGAGATATTACAAACATGGGTCTCTCGACCCAGCATTCAGAGCATACAAGTCAAAGCACAAGCGGAAGCTTAACATGTCTGAGTACAGACATCTACAAGTGAAAAAGGCTGAGAAGCCTGACTAACTACCAGATCCTGCCGAGGCACAAGATCGTAGCTGAGGTAACAAGCTAAACGTCGAAGTCCACGCGGAACTACTAGCGAGACCGAAGTGTCACATCCCTAGTTCTGGTATGACCTAGACTAGCTAGTCATGTGTGCATCATGTTTAAATTTCATTTAAATTTGAAATGAGGATTTGTGAAACCCTCAGAATCATTTTTAGAAATGACCCAAATAAAAAAATTGCTCCAAAAAGGTCCAAGAAAATGCTCATGTTGCTCTCTGAAAATATTGGACAGAGATAAAAATCAAACCAATATTTTTAATGAGCTCATAAGTATTTATTTTGGGAATTTGGATTAATCCAGTAATTATTTTGCTTTGGATATATATATGTTATATATATAATATATGTCCAATAATTATGCTAGTAGATGAGGAGCTCTGGAATTATATAACTAGCTCCTACAAAAATTGGCATAAGAAGATAAAATGATTTAGCATTTTTGTTAAATCAAAATAAATGTCAGAAATAGAAAAGAAAAAGAATGGGAAAACCTTACCTGGGCTTCTTACTTGGCGCCTCTGGCCGGCCCGTTCTTGTTCTGGCCCAGCCCACCAGGGGCATAGCCGTCTTCCTCCTCTTGCCAGTAGGCAGAGGGGAAGCGGTGCCTGACGCCACGCGCGCCGGCACGCAGCTGCTTGCCTGGCCGCTCCAGGCCCTTCTCCTCATGCCAGACGACGCCACGCGCCCCCCCGAACTCACTCACTCTCCCCAGTCCTCTCCCCTCCTCCCCCTCGCTCCCTCTCTCACGGACGAAATCGCCGTCGCCGCCGTCCACAGCCACCGTGGCCTCGGCCACTGCCGCACCTCCCCGACACGCTCCCCAGCTCCGCCGCGACCCCCTCTACCTCCTCGTCGAGCCACGCACCTCCGGACGGCCTCCATCATCATCACCGTCGTCTCTTCACCGCCGGCCGCCGTGGATCCCCATCGCCGCCCCGTCGACCACAACGTGTCCCCGAGCTCGCCGTCAAGCCCATCGAGATCGCTGTGAGTTGCTGCTCCTCCTACCCCTCTCCGTTCTTGCCCTCGTACACCGCAGCCGCATCCCCGCTCGCACCCGACTCCGGCCGCCGCCGCGAGCTCTGCTCCGGCGAGCTCCGCCGTTCCCACGGCCTTCCCTGAGCGCGGCTGGATGCGCCCGTGCACGGGCTACCCGCCGGTGGCCTCCGTGTGCCAAACCGTGGCCTCCAGCTCGTTCCGGCGAACTTGCGCCGTGGCTCGAGGTCGTCGCCGGCGAAACTCCGGCGACTGACGTGGCGCTTGATTAGCTGCTAACATCACCGCTTATTTAACCCCCTCACACTGACCCGTGGGCCCCAGCGCCACTAATCCTATAATTAGGATAATCTAACCCCCTGATTAACCCGTGTCACTAACGTGTAGGCCCCACATGTCAGGATTGACGAATCAGCGTTGTTGACTTGCTGACGCAAGCATGATGCAATGCTGATGCAGTTATTCATTTTCTGGTATTAAATTAAATCACGAAATTCCAGAAAATGTTTCAAACTTCAAAAAATCATAGAAATTCAACCGTAACTCAGATTGAAATAATTTTTATATGAAAAATTATCAAAAAATGCAATCTTTCCATCTGTACAAGTTTCATGCATGATAAACCAACCTAAACCTGCTGTTTAGGTGAAAACGTGTAATGGCATATATAAGAGCTTAATTTGGAGTTGCATTTGAACCCTTGATTCAAATGGACTTCATTCAATTTGTATACTTGTTGCATTAGCTCAAACAGCATCACATCTACATGCCATGCTCATGCATCATATTGTTGCATATGTTTGTGTATTGATTGCCGACACCGTTCCTTCTCGATAGGTCCTGCTCCGGAGACCGTTCCAGAGTACCTGTCTGAGGAGCAGTGCCTTCCTTGTTGATATACCAGGCAAGCAAACCCCCTTGTTCATTCCGATAAAATCCTACTCTCTCGCTCCTTCTCTTTGTTATTACATTAGGACAACAATGATTCAACTGCTACTTTGTGCTGCGGTAGTTGAACCCATTCCTCTGCATGACCTGTCATTGCCATAGTAAATACTTGAAACCCACTAGCATGTGTAGGAGTTGATTGAAGCCATTGTTGTGTTCCTACCATGCTATGCCTGCTATTGCTTAGAGTTGTGTCAGGTCTGATTCATTGGGAATGAATTGGAGTGTTGCGATATGTTCTGATGCTGAGAGTTAAGTGTGTGAACACGATTTGGTAAAGGTAGCGGTGAGAGGCCATGTAGGAGTACATGGTGGGTTGTCTCACTGGAACCGTCCTTAAGCACTGAGTTCTGTGTATGTCGTCCAATGACTCGATACTACCACACATTGGGTTCCGGTAACTCGACCCCTCTCGACTTATTAACCTACTTGATCTCTGTCCAGGAATCGCAACTAGTTTCTGGTGTTTGTAGGTAGTGTTAGTAGTCTACCAAGTGGCACCCGACCATGTGGGCTTGGGACAGACTAGGCACAAGTGGCACGGTGTACCAAGCGTAGATCCATCCAGCGAGGTGGGCTTGGGAACACTGCACACATCGTTTGGGGCCGTGAGTGAAACCCCAGCCGGATCTCCTTGCGGATGGAACCCGAATAGGCGATAAACCTGGACTAGAGTCTTGTGTGGTTAGTCAGGTCGTGGCCGACACCCGCGCCAGGTTTCCGCTTGAAGGTTGCCGAGATACATGACGTGTACATGGCAGTAAGTGGCGAGAGCGTGTGTGAAGAAGTACACCCCTGCAGGGTTAACATGATCTATTCGAATAGCCGGGTCCGCGGTTGTGGACTTCTTGGATGCTTACATGGTACATAGATAACTTGAAGAGGATACTATAAAATGCTCAAGACAAGTGTGAGTGCTATGGATGGCCTTCTCGTAGGGAGACGGGAATGAATCCATAGTGGTGTATTGTGTGGTGATTAGTGGACTCGTGTGCGCCATATCACCTCAAAGAAGTTCTGGTAGTCGTAGAACAGGATAGCCACAGAGTCAAAGCTGGCTTGCTGCAACTAAACCCCACATTACCCACTTGATACAAATGCACGTATGATAGGATCTGATGTAAGTCTTGCTGAGTACCTTTGTACTCATGTTGCTTTATTTATGTTTTTGCAGCGGAGACTTCGGTCTTATAGTGTTCTTGTGGGCTTCGACGAGTAGCTTGTACCTCAGCTACGATCTTGACCGGATGATGTAGATAGTCAGGCTCTTCAGCCTTTTTCGTTTGCAGAAGTCTGTACCCAGACATGTAATGCTTCCGCTTGTTGCTTGTATGCTCTGTATGATGGGTCCTGTGACCCCTGTTTGCAATAAATGCTATGTTGGCTCTTTGAGCCTTATCTATATGAGTTGTTGAGTTATGTTGTGATGCCATGTTGTACAACACATACTTGCATGTTATGCGTACGTGTAATGTGCATTGCTATGTGTGGGATCTGACTATCTAGTTGTTTATCCTTAGTAGCCTCTCTTACCGGGAAATGTCTCCTAGTGCTTCCACAGAGCCCTGGTAGCTTGCTACTGCTCCGGAACACTTAGGCTGGCCGGCATGTGTCCTTCTTCGTTCCTGTGTCTGTCCCTTCGGGTAAATGTCACGCGGTGTCTACCGGAGTCCTGTTAGCCTGCTAC
The DNA here is from genome assembly GCF_002162155.2 of Triticum dicoccoides. NCBI lineage: Eukaryota > Viridiplantae > Streptophyta > Magnoliopsida > Poales > Poaceae > Triticum > Triticum dicoccoides. Next base: position 781,154,644 of record NC_041383.1, read on the forward strand.
AGCCCGGTTTACCAGAGTCCTGCTAGCCCAGTTGCTACAGCCCGGATTCACTCGCTGATGACCGACACGTTCGATGCTGGGTCATGTATGCCTGTCCCTGTAAGTTAGTTCCACTTTGGGTTCACGACTAGCCATGTCAGCCCGGGTTCTTTGTCATATGGATGCTAGCGACATTATCATATACGTGTGCCAAAAGGCGCAAACGGTCCCGGGTATGGTAAGGCGACCCCGTGGGAATACCGTGCGTGAGGCCGCAAAGTGATATGAAGTGTTACATGCTAGATCGGTGTGGCATAGAATCGGGGTCCTGACACGGAGTCTCTCTGCAAAAACATAAAATAGGCAAACGTGCGTACAAATGTACCCAACATGACTTACATCAGAACTAACTACATATGCATCATTATCAACAAAGGGAATGGTGGGGTTTAACTGTAGCAAGCCAGCTTTGACTCGGTGGCTATCCTAAACTACGACTGCAAGTAACTCTTTTGAGGTGGCGCAGACGAGTCCACATATTCACCATATCAATACACCACTATGGATCCGCTCCCGTCTCCCTACGAGAATGCCATCCATAGCACTCACGCTTATCTTGCGCATTTTAGAGTATCCATTTTCACTTGTCTATGAACTGTTATAGGCAACCCAGAAGTCCTTTACCGTGGACACGGCTATTCGAATAGATGATGTTAACCCTGCAGGGGTGTACTTCTTCATACATTTTTCCACCACTTAGCATCTGCACACGACATGTGCTCGGCAGACTTCAAGCGAAAGCCGACGTGGGTGTAGACCACGACCTACCTAAACACTCAAGTCTCTAGTCCAGGTTTATTGCCTATTCAGGTTCCATCCGCAGGGAGTCCGGCCGAAGTTTCCACATACGGCCCCGAATGATGTGTGCAGGGTTCCCGAGACACCAAACGGGCGCCCGGTACACCGTGCCACGTGCCTACCGCATCACAACCCACTCCTCCGGTCAGCGCTGCGCACGGCCTCCAGCATACTACAAACACCCGAAACTACTTGCAACTCCTGGACAGAGGACAAGGTTGATTAAGAAGTCGAGCGGGGTCATATTTCAGGGCCCAATGCATGGTAGTAGCTGAGTCATGGATCAAAAACACAGAACTCAGTTCCTGAGGACGGCTTCAATGAGACAACCCACCATGTACTCCTACATGGCCTCTCACTGATAACTTTACCAAATCATGTTCACACACTTAGCTCTCAACGGTAGGACATGTTCACACACCTCTGTTTCATTCCCGATGAATCAGACCTGACTCAACTCTAAGCAGTAGCAGGCATGACAAACAAACATGAATGAGTAGGCACAACAGGGCTCAAACAACTCCTACTCATGCTAGTGGGTTTCATCTATTTACTGTGGCAATGACAGGTCATGCAGAGGATAAAGGGGTTCAGCTACCGCAGCAAGTAACAGATAAATCGTTGTTGTCCTAATGCAGTAAAAGAGAGCAGGAGCGAGAGAGTAGGATTGTATCGGAATGAACAAGGGGTTTTTTCTTGCCTGGCACTTCTGAAGATAGCATTGAGTCTTCATCAGTGTCAACGATCACAATGTCGGTACAACGTCTACCGAGGGGGAACAACACCGACAAACAGAGAAGAAACACAATCAATGCAATGCAACAATATGATGCATGAATGTGACATGGCAATATGCTGTGGTTTATGCTAATGAAACTAAAACCAGATTAAATGAAGTTGGTTTCAATTCAAGATTCAAATTCAAACTCCACATGTGGTTATTTAAATGACATTTAATTGAATTGTCCTAAACAGTAGTCATAAGTTGTTCTAACATGCATGAAAATGGTACATATGGATAGATTGGATTTTTCTGATAATTTTTCATATATAATTTGTTTGATTTGGAGTTACGGTTGAATCACTATGAATTTTTGAAGTTTGCAACATTTTCTGGAATTTTCAGAATAGGAATAAATCCAGAAAATGATTTACTGCGTCAGCATGACGTCACTGTGATGTCAGCAGGTCAACAACTGCGGTCTAGGTCAAACCTGACCAGTGGGGTCCACTAGTCAGTGACACAGTGCTGTTCAGTGTCAATGACAGGTGGGGCCTGGTCAACGGCCACGTCAGCACAATCAACTTTGACTGGTGGGTCCCGTGTGATTATATACTAATCTAAGCAGAAATAAAACTAGGTGGGTTGGTTAGTGGGGTGTTTAACCGCTAATGATGGCCACGTCAGCACGCCGGAGTTTGGCCGGCGGCGACCTCAAGCCGCGACGGAGGCGCACTAGAGTGGCTCGGGTTTTGCCCACGGTTGCCCAAATCAACCGCGGTTTGGTCCTACGCGTAGCTGGGGCTCGCGCGCATCTAGTAGGCCAACCGGGAGGAGCTGGGGTGGTCTGAGTCGACGGCGGTGAGCATGAATGCGGCGGCCGGAGTTCGGGGTTGGTGCGGGTTAGCGCTAGGAAGCACGAGAGGGGGAGCTACTGGTGGCTACGGACTCCTGGAGCTGCGCTGAGCTCGGCAGAGTGCTCGGCTTCGAGCCACTATGGCTCTGGCCACGATGGCGATGAGGCACGGCGGCGGCGAGCTTCGGCCGTGGTGGAAGACGGAGCTAGGGCATGGAAACGGAGGGGACGGGCAAAGGGGAAACAGCAGGAGCTCACAGCGGATCCATAGGGATGGTTAGCGGCCTCGGGGACGCTCAGGAGGCGGCAAATCGAAGACGACTATCTCTGGTGGACGACGAGGGGAACGGCGGTGCTTGCGGTGTCCAGGGGCTTCCGGCATCGGGCGGCTCGGTGAGGAGGAAGAGAGGGACGAGGCGGAGCTCGTGGCCGCGTTGGTGAGGCGTGGGGTTGGCTGCGGCTGTGGCTATGGCGAACGGCGGCAGTGGTGGCGTTCGGTGGTGAGAGGGAGAGAGAGCAGAGGAGGGGTAGGAGCATGGGGAGAGTGAGAGAGATCCAGAGGGGTTGCATGGCGTCTCCCTGGCGCAGGTCAGGACGAGGGAGGGCAAGCAGGAGGTGGCGGGAAGACGTGGCCGTGGTCGCTCGCGTGCGGGCACGCAGCTGCTTCGGGGCGAGGGGAGGAAGACGACGGAGGGGCTGCGGTGGTGGGCTGGGCCAGTTGGCCAGGCCGCCAGCTGGGCCGGCAAGGTGGGCTGCACGGTTGAGGCCAGGTAAGATTCTCTCTCTCTCTCTTATTTATTGTTTCTATTTTCTATTATTCTGTAGTCTTTAGGGCTTTATTTAAAATACTTAACAGATCCAAAAATCATGAAACTAATCATGGCTACTGTTTAGAATATATCCAACAGTAAACATTTTAATTTATGATTAATTGAGCATTTAAAATATTTTATAGTATTTAAATGCCCAAATGAAAATACCATATGATTTAATTCAGAGCCCAGTATGTCATGGAAAAATGTGCAACACCTCTGGTTAATGTTTCCAGCATTTTCCAGAAATGATGAACATTTTTGAAAGCCATATGGATTCACTGAGAATATTTTAGTTGAACCTAGTGAATTCCTTTGATGCTAGAGTTTAGGCAATCCCCATTTCAAGTTTCATAAAATTTAAACATGATGCATGGATACTAATGCAAAGAAGCAAGGCCTGAACTGGGGATGTGACAACTCACCCCCACTAAACAAGAATCTCGTCCCCAAATTAAAGCATAGGATAAGAAGACACAAGGACACAAGCTAACACGATCTTCATGATCCAGGTTGCACTTCATAAGGACGCTGACTCTATCACCATCTTTATCTTGATGTCTTGCTCCGAGAACTCCAATCGACATGACAACGAGAGGAGAAAGAACACTCTAGAAGGATCGATCTTCTCGAAGATCGAACAACTCAGGATCCACTCACGGAGTGAGACATAGCAACATCTCTCGAGCTAAGACACGAAGCACATATCCAAAGGGATGGAGTGAAACATAAGACGGAGGTTCACTAGGTAGACAACAATTTCACACTTAAGAAGGTGGTGAACGGTTGTCAACGTAGCGAGGAGTTGAATTGCCATGATACCATAACGAGACATCTTAGACGAGGTGACTCGTAGAATATATCCCCCTTAAGTGGCAAAAGAATTACCTTTGATTCAGAGATCATTGAAACTCTTTATACGAGCCTAAGGCAAATCTCGAGCGATCGTTGGAGGAAGTTTGGTAGATTGGCATACTCGGACTAGTATGGATGATGTGGATTACCTTGTTGAAGACAACACAATGGATGATTTGCGTATCATCAGGAATGGACGGAACCCATGGTGGGATGGCACAATGGTGGTGCAAGCTGGAAACAAAATGCAAATGCCGGAATGATTCTAGTAACTGGGGAGGAACTCAATAGTAGAATAATTCCACTGTTGGAATGGTTATAGCATAACCGAGGAAACTGAGAGCAATCCTAGTTAGTGCCAATGATAACACCTAGCGCTTGTGCATGCTCTCAAGAACTTGAGCATTTCCATATTCATCAAGGTTTTACTAATATCCGTGACAAGGATCCTGGCAACACGACGTACTACCATGATGAACAGCGATGGACGATGCAGATGCAAAGGGAGATAACCTTCTCAGATTTCACCTTAGCAGGGACAAGGGAACAAAAATCTGGATGATCGACCGAGAGACATTTAGCACTCCGCTTCTAATGTTCTTCTTGATGTGTTAGTGTATCCCGTTCATAGATATGGTTTGATATCTAGAACATCAAGTAAAAGGTCAGACTTCGGGAACACAAAGATCCATAAGGGACAACTAGGAAGTAAATCCTATGAAATCCTTATGGGGAGGTGGCCAACTTCCTCAAACAAGATACTACAATAATAGGTCTTCCGGTTGGGTGTGTTGGCCACGACATCCATTTTACAGGGTTACAGAGAGACCAATATTTTAGTTCTTGGAACACGTTCCAACCATTATATCTGCCTGAGATTCAGATCTGGTTGATGTTAGAATATTCCAGAGTCATCAGGTCTAGAAAAAAATGAAAGTTTGCAACACAAATCAACGAGATCACGTTGCGAGATTCTCGAGGAATGGACTACGGTAGCAAGCTCCAAAACATGAGCTGGTTCTGCTACAACATGTGAACATTTTGTTCGAGACAAGCATGACCACATAGTAGTCTTATAATAAAACACTATCGAGTTCAGAAGGGGAACTGTCAACGAGGATATCGAAGTCCTTGCATAAGTCTAGCTCTTAAGAAGAAACTTCTTCTCCTTGAACAAATCAATCAGTGGCTTGGTGTGCTAGGAAACACATATAGAATGGAGGCGGCCAACCTATCAAACCATAGAGTACTTCGCACATGCGTGACTATCTAGGGACGATTCCAGAGGAAGCAAAACTAACTTTCTCGAACCCACGGCGGCAACTTGCATCAGATGCACATGAGTTAGAGAGAGTCACTCCTTTCATCCGAACATATGCTTCATGAGCTAGCATGAACTAATGCTTTCAAAAGTTTCCAACACTAGCTTAATGCTCAACAAAATCATGGCGAAGATAAAAATGTTGTTGATGGGCTCAACAACAATTCATCCAGGTTTCCATGAAGATGGAGTTCCATAATTATGTGAACAAGTGATAGCATTGGTCAGACCAAAGGATATAATGGTGTATGCCCGAGGGATCAACCACGAGTAAGACAACATCACACACATCATTGGTTCTGATATGACTTGACAATAGCCCATACTCAAGTCAGAGTTTTGACAACGCAATAGATACAACAACTGATCACGAGGACCAATCGATGGAGATATAATCTTTATTCAATACACACACACAAGGGTATCCCTTAGTGATGAACTAAGTTAGACAAGCTTTCATCTTCCAACTCCCCAAGTTGCTGTTCAGCTTAACGAACTAGCTCGGGGTATCCAACATAGATTCCTGGAGAAGGGGTGGTTTATAAGAAAACCAACTTGATCACGAGCTCAACATAGCGGTCAGGTGACGACCTGGTGATACTTCCGAGAAGATATTTGGAAAATCACAAACCACCGATATGTAACTAAGCTCGAGAACAATCTTACTTTTTAGGCCAAGATGATATGATCAAAAGAGCGAGGGATTGGCACAATCCTAACTCATTGATCGAAGAGTGCACCGGAAATAAGGACTAGGTAGCACAATCTATCTTAGAATGATGATTCAAAACCAACATGCTAAGAATGAAATTATTGTCCTTTAACTACCAAGCAACAGAGTTGCTAGGGCAACAGAGTTGCTAGGAGTATAGATTTCACACATCACGATCCACTTGTCGGCATTCCGGTTGCAACAACACGGAGACCGAAGAATGAACGATGATGGCGAGAAGTATCACTGCACCAAGAATTCATAAGATGGTGTGCAATTCCTATGACTTTCTTGACATAAAGAGGGTAATACTCCAGGGTAGAACAGAATAAAAGGTGGATTTGCATTTTGATCTGCGGAACACAACTACTTTGACCCAATCCTAGATATGGATGAGGTTGTGGAGTTTTTTTTCTCCTAGTCATTCCGGAATAGAATGGCTTGACGGACCACAGAGTAATAGGCATCGATGAACACGACTGCACAACTACTCCTTACTATCAATTGATAGCCAAAGGTCAGACTACAACTAAAGAGGGACAACTCAAAAGAACATATGATTTCCTGAGTTGTGGATGCATGGATTAGCATGTCGAATGAGTTCAACATATTTCTTCTAGATAACCCATGCAGAAAGGTAGGACTGACAGAGTCGCAATATAGAATGGAGAACCCATCGAGAGCACTTTGTTGTGATCTTTTGATCCAACTAACATCTGCCGTAAGTGGTTCATAGTATTTGGAAGAAGGAAATACCACGGACCTCGAGGACTAATGCAAAGGTTACTAATATCCTAAAGGAACGAGCAAACACTATCAACATGAAGTAAGTACGGTGAATATCGGCTTCAAAACCCAGGAGTAGAATACATACTAACCAAATTGCATCACGAGATGCTTTCGAGAATGGTGGCCAGAATCATCACATTAGGAAAAAAAGCATGGCTAGATTACTAGGTGAGACTCTAGACACCTAGGGTCATAATAATAGCTCCAACATAAATGCCGAGGCAATGAAGTACCTCAACACACTAGTTAGTGTGGTTAACCTGGCCAAAGGAACATCAGAACGGTAGGAAGGGATTTGTAAATGCATCAGATTATTTAGAAACCTGGGATGACTCGGACAGCATAACGGCTGTAAATGCTCAAAAGATTTGAGACATCCTGAAAAAATGGTGGCATAACCACTCAGAAGCACAATATCAAGGTTCCGAGAGCAACTATGAATAAACGGAGATAGTAGGAACTGAACTGAGACTTGAAGTCCATCAATCCTATAAGTCTACGGATTAGTAACACCTGATCCTGATAGAAAGAAGAGAAGGCCTAGTTCTTAACCCCGTAGGAAAAATAAGATGACTCGGATCAGAAGGCATAAGGTATAAGGAGTAAAAAGAGCCTTACGTTCCATCCCACAATCAATTCCCTTATATAACTAAAGCATTTCTAGACTCAACTTCGACCAGTTTGGCTTGGAAATCCTACAGGCAGTCAGGCTCTGATACGAAAGGTGTCAGGGCCCCGACTCAATGCCACATCGACCTAGCATGTACCACCTCATATCACTTTTTAGCCTCACGCATGGTATTCCCACGGGTGTTGCCTTACCTTTGTCCGGGACCGTTTGCGTCTTTTGGCACACGTATATGATAGTGTCGCTAGCATCCATATGATAAGGAGCCCGGGCTGACATGGCTAGTCGTAAACCCAAAGTGGCACAAACTTACAGGGACAGGCATCCATGACCCAACATCGAATGTTCGGTCATCAGCGAGTGAATCCAGGCTGTAGCACTGGGCTAGCAGGACTCCGGTAAATCGGGCTGTAGCGGGCTAACAGGACTCTGGTATTCATCGCGTGACATTTCCCCGAAGGGACAGACACAAGAACGAAGACGAACACATGCCGGCCAGCCTAAGTGTTCCGGAGCAGTAGCAAGCTACCATGGCTCAGTGGAAGCACTAGGAGACATTTCCCGGTAAGAGAGGCTACTAAGGATAAACAACTAGATAGTCAGATCCCACACATACCAAGCATTTCAAACATACACACAATATGCTCGATATGTGTAAATACAACATGGCATCACAACATAACTCTACGACTCAAGTATGTATTCATTAGGCTCCGAGGAGCGAGATATTACAAACATGGGTCTCTCGACCCAGCATTCAGAGCATACAAGTCAAAGCACAAGCGGAAGCTTAACATGTCTGAGTACAGACATCTACAAATGAAAAAGGCTGAGAAGCCTGACTAACTACCAGATCCTGCCGAGGCACAAGATCGTAGCTGAGGTAACAAGCTAAACGTCGAAGTCCACGCAGAACTACTAGCGAGACCGAAGTCTCTCTACAAAAACATAAAATAGGCAAACGTGGGTACAAATGTACCCATCAAGACTTACATCAGAACTAACTACATATGCATCATTATCAACAAAGGGAATGGTGGGGTTTAACTTCAGCAAGCCAGCTTTGACTCGGTGGCTATCCTAAACTATGACTGCAAGTAACTATTTTGAGGTGGCGCACACGAGTCCACATATTCACCATATCAATACACCACTATGGATCCGCTCCCGTCTCCCTACGAGAACGCCATCCATAGCTCAGACTTATCTTGCGCATTTGAGAGTATCCACTTTCACTTGTCTATGAACTGTTATAGGCAGCCCAGAGGTCCTTTACCATGGACACGGCTATTCGAATAGATGATGTTAACCCTGCAGGGGTGTACTTCTTCATAAATGTTTCCACCACTTAGCGTCTGCACACGACATGTGCTCGGCAGACTTCAAGCGAAAGCCGATGTGGGTGTAGACCATGACCTACCTAAACACTCAAGTCTCTAGTCCAGGTTTATCGCCTATTCAGGTTCCATCCGCAGGGAGTCCGGCCGAAGTTTCCACATACGGCCCCGAACGATGTGTGCAGGGTTCCCGAGACACCAAACGGGCGCCCGGTACAACGTGCCACGTGCCTACCGCATCACAGCCCACCCCTCCGATCAGCGCTGTGCATGGCCTCCAGCATACTACAAACACCAGAAACTACTTGCAACTCCTGGACAGAGGACAAGGGTGATTAAGAAGTCGAGCGGGGTCATATTTCAGGGCCCAATGCATGGTAGTAGCTGAATCATGGATCACAAACACAGAACTCAGTTCCTGAGGACGGCTTCAATGAGACAACCCACCATGTACTCCTACATGGCTTCTTGTCACGCCCAATATGCGACCCTATCCAAAAGTAACTCGAAGGTCCCACCAAGGATAGACCCGCATATTGAAACACTTTTGCAAGGTGGATATCATTACATCAACATTACATAATAGATGGGGATACATACATAAGGCATACAATGCCACACATATACAACATCATCATACATAAGATCAACATCCGTCTAAGGATGAATCACAAACAGAAACTCAAACGACATCCACCCTGCTAGCCCAGGCTGCCGACCTGGAACCTATCCCCTGATCAAAGAAGCAGAAGAAGAACTCTACGCAAGCAAGCATCACTCTCGCGTCATGATCATCGCACAACCTGTACCTACAACTGTTGTTGTAGTAATCTGTGAGCCACGAGGACTCAGCAATCCCATTACCATGGGTATCAAGACTAGCAATGCTTAAAGGCAATGGAAGGGTAAAGTGGTGAGGCTGCAGCAGCGTCTAAGCATATATGGTGGCTAACTTACGCAAATAAGAGCGAGAAGAGAGCAAAAGGAACGGTCGTGAAGCTAGCAATGATCAAGAAGTGATCCTGAACTCCTACTTACGTCAAACATAACCCAGAAACTGTGTTCACTTCCCGGACTCCGCTGAGAAGAGACCGTCACGGCTACACACGCGGTTGATGCATTTTAATTCGGATCTGGTGTCAAATTATCTACAACCGGACATTAACAAATTCCCATCTGCCTATAACCGCAGGCACGACTTTCGAAAGATTATACCTTGCAGGGGTGTCCCAACTTAGCCCATGACAAGCTCTCGCGATCAACGAAGGAATAGACCTTCTCCCAGGAAGACCCGATCAGACTCGGAATCCCGGTTTACAAGACATTTTGACAATGGTAAAACAAGACCAGCAAAGCCGCCCGGATGTGCCGATAAATCCCGATAGGAGCTGCACATATCTCGTTCTCAGGGCACACCGGATTGTCCAAACTTCCGGTAGGCCAGCCCAGAGTTGCCCCTGGTGGCCACCGGCGGTTGACAGGTTGGACCAACACTCACGACGAGCACTAGCCCGGGGGGATAATAATATAAATATGACCCTCGAGAGCGCGACTCCCAAGGGAAAAAGGGGCTAGGTGAGGCAAATGGTAAAACCAAGGTTGGGCCTTGCTGGAGGAGTTTTATTCAAAGCGAACTGTCAAGGGGGTCCCATAAATCACCCGATCGCGTGAGGAACGCAAAATCCGGGAACATAACACCGGTATGACGGAAACTAGGGCGGCAAGAGTGGAACAAAACACCAGGCAAAAGGCCGAGCCTTCCACCCTTTACCAAGTATATAGATGCATTAATAATATAAGAGATATTGTGATATCCCAACATAAATCCTGTCCACCAAGGAGAAAACTTCAACTTCACCTGCAACTAGCAACACTATAAGTGGGGCTGAGCAAAAGTGGTAACATAGCCAAACAACGGTTTGCATAGGAAAAGTGTCAAAGGTTAGAGGTTCATGGCAATTTGGGAAGGCTTGATGAGCAAAAGATAGGTAATACAGCAAAGTGATAGAACGAAGCAACTAGCATAGCAATGATAGTAGTGAGATCCAGGGTAGCGGTCATCTTGCCTGAAATCCCGCAAGAAAGAAGAACGAGTCCATGAAGAAGACGAATGGATGAAGCCGAAATAATTGTAGACGAACGAATCCTCACGATCGCAACGAAACAGGAACTATCGAAAAGAAGCACACAACATGGTAAAAACACCACACATGAACATGACATGATGCACAACAAGCATGATGCATGACAAAGCTACATGAAGCTACTCATGGCAAGAGATGATGCAAAACAAGAGCAAGACACCAAGGCAAGTTTAAATGAGGCCGGGAACAACATATAACAATTCCGGTAAGTCCTCATATGCATATTTCGAAATTGGTCCAGATCTGAATAAACATTATGTTCAAGTAGTTAAACATCAAGTTAAGATGCACAACGATGATCTACACAAGATTCTAGTCAAGTTACATATAAAGTTCATTTAGTTCGGAGCTACGGCTTAGAAGATATGAGCAAAACAAGTTAAACTTTGCATTGATGCAAAATGCACCCAAACATCAAGCAAACACCTCAAACAAGGATGCAACATGATAATATGAAACTACATGCAATTCTAAGCAAGTTTCATATAGAGCACACTCAAAACGGAGCAACGGTTCAACACATGCACATGAAACAAGTTTAAAAGACAAGCTGTCCAAAACAGCAACTAGGCATATTGCAAGCATCAAAACTATATGCTACAACACCCCAACATGAGAAAAAAAAGGCATGGGCATGATGTAAAGGTAAAGCACAACAAAACATGAACACTGATCTATCTCTAGAAATCACTAGAACATGCTCAAACACACATGGAGAGATTGCAAGTTATAACAATTTCAGACTTTGCAGAAAATAACATCACGATGCAATGTTTAGAGCTATCAGACAACATGTTATAGGAACTTATCATGGCAAATAAAGGCATGTCATGAATCTACTCAAAGCATAGATCAAAAGTCCCTTACTGACCATGAGCCAAAAAGGATCAGAAAATATTATGGCACCCATGTAAACATAGCAAGTTATTATACAGATTCATACATGACAGGAACATAATTATGAAGGCATGTAGATGAGCTTGTGCAACTCACTACAGAGCAATACATGGCATGGCAAGGCACCCAACAGTATGGAGACATGTTTGTGAAGCTAAGCATGGCAATAGCAAGGTCATAGGGTGCATGGAACACTAGGAAAACACATGGAAACAACTGAACTTAATGTAAACAGGCTGACAGCAACACTATGAAGCAACTTTGGAGCAAGATAACAACAAGCTACAGCAACCTATAAATGCAACCAGGGGCATGGATGAATAGAGCATGATATGTTGATCAAAACATGTTTATAGAACATCTCCATATTATGCATAGAATGATTAGTAGCAACATGTTTATATAGCATCACGAAATAACAGATTCAGCCTAGCAAAACAGTAACAGCATGAATACTACTTAACAAGCTCGATACACTCACCACAAGTCATTGCATGACAATATAAGCATAGCATTATCAAGAATACATGTTTGTGAAACAAACCAAGTCAAGAACAAGTCCATAGCATGCACGGATCAACTATAACAAGCTTGGCCAAATTGAATAACATGTAAACAATCTGCCAGGAAACTTTTTGAAGCAAAAGTAAAGCATGAAAATGACATGCTAGACTACTCCATAATTGCAACCAGAGGCATGAATGGATAGACAATAAACACATGTTCAAAACACCCTTACTGAAGTATCTCAAAATATGCATGGATCTCTCTGTAGCATCAAGTTTACATGGCATCAAAATTACAGCAGAACAGGAACTAAAATCAGCAACATCACGATGCCTAGTTTGCATGCTTGTGCTAGTCACCACATTGATCACAAAAATACATGGTAAGCACCTCTGTAAATAAGAGATGGCATAGATAAAAACAGATGTAGACATCAACCTCATAGGATGCACACATCAATCATGGCAAAAATGACAAAAGAGCTCGTTCTGATAACAGACAGCAGAAAACATCATGAAGCAGTCTTATAACGATGATTCAGGCATCTAGATGACCTCACATGAATATGATGCAATGTAATGAAATTATGTACTCGTCGAGACGAACAATTTGACATATTACACGCACGAAACGGAGCTACGGATGCAGAGATACGGCATGACGAACATGGCATGAAAATTACACACATTCGGGACTTGGTGGATTTTCAGGGGGGGGAAGTCAACCTGTCCGGATCTGGATCGGGATCCCGGCGGCACGAGAACCGAGGTTCGCCGAGGTTGGCCGCCGGAGACGAGGGAGAGGCCGGAGGAGGAGGGGGTTGGTGAGGGGGCGCCGGATCCGGCCTTCCCG
>NC_041383.1:781168288-781175527 GCF_002162155.2 Triticum dicoccoides
CCAGGCCGGCGGCGGGAGCTGGACGAACGGCGGCGTGGCGCTTCGGGCGGTGGGACGAGGCCCAGGCGGAGGCGAGCGGGCGCCGCGGCTGGAGGGCGGCGGCGGCCGGCCGACTCGGGCGTGCTGCCGGGGTGGCGCCGGCGGGGGCTGCCGGGGCGGCGCCGGACGCGGGATCGGGCGACGGCGCGGGCGCGGGGAAAGGCGGACGGCGGCGCGCGGGGCACGGCTCGGGCCCAGCGCGGGCGCGGGCGGGCCGGCCGTGGGCCTCGCGGGCCGCGACGGCGGGGAGGAGAGAGAGGAGGCGTGGGCGACACGTGGCGGCGGCGCGATGATGGGGCGACGCCTGATTCGCCGGCGTGAGGTGGAGGCTGGACGTGTCCGGCCGTCGGCGGACATGTCCGGCGGCGCGGAGGGAGGATTTAGGGTTTCATCTGCGATTTGGACGGGGGAGGCACATATTTATAGGTAGAGGGAGCTAGGAGAGTCCAAATGAGGAGCGGTTTTCGTCCACACGATCGTGATCGAACGACCGAGAGCATGGAGGGGAGTTAGATGGGTTTTGGGCTAGTTTGGAAGGGGTGTTGGGCTGCAAAGAGAAGGAGGCTTTTGCGGTTACCCGGTTAACCGTTGGAGTACCAAACGACCTCCAAATGGCACGAAACTGGACATGCGGTCTACCGGTGCTATACCAAGGCCGCTTGGCAAGACTCGGTCCATTCCGAGAAAGTTTAATATCCACTCACAAAAAGAGAGAAGAGGGGGACGCTGGAGGACATAGGAGCGCCGGATTACAAAACGGACAACGGGGAAAATGCTCGGATGCATGAAACGAACACGCATGCAAAATGAAATGCACATGATACCATGATAAAATGCAACACGCAAGAAAATGACATGGCAACGACGGCGAATAACTGGCAAACACCTGGCGCATCGGATCCGGGGCGTTACAACACTCCTCCACTAACAAGAGATCTCGTCCCGAGATCTTAGGACCGAGACGGAAAGGACAAGGGATGAGGTGAAACAAGAACTCAAGGGAAGAATCAAAGAATCGAGAGCACCCGAGAAAAAGAGAGGAATGACTAGAATGACGAGAATCGAAATCTCACTAAATCAGATAGACTATGAAACAACTCCGATTAGAACGAGATAAGAAACGAATAAGACTGAAAGGATTTATGCAGCACTCCGACTGAAAATGGAAGGATTAGAACATGAACTTCACCCAAAGAGATGGCACTTGAGGAGATGAAAAACGCAATGCCTCCGGAAGAATTGAAAGAATGGAATGAAAAGAACTTAGAAGGAAAGGTTGAACGGATTTGAATATTTGAGAAGAACGAAGAAATGCAAAACTCCACTTCAGAAGAAAATGAAGAATTAATTGCACTTCGAAAGGCATGATGGAAAGATACTTGAGCTCCTTTGATAAGAATCTTGATGAACACTTGAGTAATGAATTGAATCATGACGAGCCACCCTGAAGAACTCCGGTAACAAAAGGATGACGAGATAAAATGAAGGATGAAAAAAATAAGATGAGCCTTCCGATGATTAAGATGGGGATTCCGACGAAATGGCGGAGGAAATTTGAACTCCGGAAAGAAAAGATGAAAACACTTGGAACTAGAATTTATTCATCAAGAACAAACTCCGAAGGAAGGGATTACTCACTTGGATGAAATAAGAATAAGATTTATTGTATGCTTATCCTTCATCAATTAAATTGATGACTAGCAATGGATTTCGCCTACTACTTATTCTTCTTGAAAAAGGATTGAGAAGTGACATATCGCAAACTTGAGAAGGTCTTCATGAATCACCGGTAGGATTGGAAAGAACGAATGAAATAAAATGATAATCAAGGAAAAGAAACTTGAATGAACCATCGTAAGAATTCGAAAATGACTGATGAAAGAGACTGAATCACCGGGAAGAATTAGAAGAACCAAAATGCTCGAGGGGAATTAGAAGAGTCAGGTAAGATCCTGGGAAAAGACATGTGGGTTAGGGCCCACTTAAAAGAAAACACCGTTGGAAAGGAAGATGAACAGATAGATGAAGCACCGGAACAATTGAAATATTTGAATGAGGTGACAACCTCGAATTAATTGGAACATAGACGAATCTCTTGAGATGTCCTGAGCACTCCGGAAGGATAAACTGGTGAGAGGCAAACGAGCAGGGAAAACACTTGATCCGAGGGAAAGAATGTGATCAACTCGAAAAACTTGAATTGAGTCCACCAGAGAAGAAAAAGAGATGAAGAATGTCTGATGAAACGAGAATTCACCAGTTGAAATAATTGAGGGAAGACTGAAGAACCTCCGTACAAATGAAAAAGATGTTCGAGAGAGAGTCAGACTCCGGGAAGAAAAAGGGTGGGAGGGCGGGAAAACAAAGGCAACTTGGAAGAGAGAACCAACGAATATCTTGAAGAGAAAACACTGGTTGAAATCATTGAGGAAAGGTGGCAAGGACTACGCACGAGTAGGATGGATACTCGATTACGGACTCCGGTTCCGAGAAGAAGAACAGGGAGGGCGGGTGGGAAAAGAAAACAACTGAGGATTGAACTCAATGATGAAGAGGCTCGAGTCAACTTGAGGAGAAATGCACCGGATGAAAAGAGCTGAGAACCAACGATCGGAAAACCAACCGCGTGATCCTAAAGAAAATTTGAAAGGGAAGAGGAGTAATCCAAAACACCTACGTCAAGATTCCTTACCAGAGCGACGAAGGGGTTGAGGAGTAAAAAGAATTCCTACTCTCCGATATAACTAGACTCCGAAAATAGTTTTCTTCTAGACTCAACAACGGCCAAACTACACGATCAATCAAATGGGCTCGTAAGGTCGGTCGAGGCTCTGATACCAACTTTGTCACGCCCAATATGCGACCCTATCCAAAAGGAACTCGAAGGTCCCACCAAGGATAGACCCGCATATTGAAACGCTTTTGCAAGGTGGATATCATTACATCAACATTACATAATAGATGGGGATACATACATAAGGCATACAATGCCACACATATACAACATCATCATACATAAGATCAACATCCGTCTAAGGATGAATCACAAACAGAAACTCAAACGACATCCACCCTGCTAGCCCAGGCTGCCGACCTGGAACCTATCCCCTGATCGAAGAAGCAGAAGAAGAACTCAACGCAAGCAAGCATCGCTCTCGCGTCATGATCATCGCACAACCTGTACTTGCAACTGTTGTTGTAGTAATCTGTGAGCCACGAGGACTCAGCAATCCCATTACCATGGGTATCAAGACTAGCAAAGCTTAAAGGGAATGGAAGGGTAAAGTGGTGAGGCTGCAGCAGCGTCTAAGCATATATGGTGGCTAACTTGCGCAAATAAGAGCGAGAAGAGAGCAAAAGGAATGTTCGTGAAGCTATCAATGATCAAGAAGTGATCCTGAACTCCTACTTACGTCAAACATAACCCAGAAACAGTGTTCACTTCCCGGACTCCGCCGAGAAGAGACCATCACGGCTACACACGCGGTTGATGCATTTTAATTCGGATCTGGTGTCAAATTATCTACAACCAGACATTAACAAATTCCCATCTGCCTATAACCACAGGCACGGCTTTCGAAAGATTATACCCTGCAGGGGTGTCCCAACTTAGCCCATGACAAGCTCTCGCGATCAACGAAGGAATAGACCTTCTCCCAGGAAGACCCGATCAGACTCAGAATCCCGGTTTACAAGACATTTCGACAATGGTAAAACAAGACCAGCAAAGCCGCCCGGATGTGCCGACAAATCCCGATAGGAGCTGCACATATCTCGTTCTCAGGGCACACCGGATTGTCCAAACTTCCGGTAGGCCAGCCCAGAGTTGCCCCTGGTGGCCACCGGCGGTTGACAGGTTGGACCAACACTCACGACGAGCACTGGCCCGGGGGGGATAATAATATAAAGATGACCCTCGAGAGCGCGACTCCCAAGGGAAAAAGGGGCTAGGTGAGGCAAATGGTAAAACCAACGTTGGGCCTTGCTGGAGGAGTTTTATTCAAAGCGAACTGTCAAGGGGGTCCCATAAATCACCCGACCGCGTGAGGAACGCAAAATCCGGGAACATAACACCGTTATGACGGAAACTAGGGCGGCAAGAGTGGAACAAAACACCAGGCAAAAGGCCGAGACTTCCACCCTTTACCAAGTATGTAGATGCATTAATAATATAAGAGATATTGTGATATCCCAACATAAATCCTGTCCACCAAGGAGAAAACTTCAACTTCACCTGCAACTAGCAACGCTATAAGAGGGGCTGAGCAAAAGTGGTAACATAGCCAAACAACGGTTTGCATAGGAAAAGTGTCAAAGGTTAGAGGTTCATGGCAATTTGGGAAGGCTTGATGAGAAAAAGATAGGTAACGCAGCAAAGTGATAGAACGAAGCAACTAGCATAGCAATGATAGTAGTGAGATCCAGGGTAGCGGTCATCTTGCCTGAAATCCCGCAAGGAAGAAGAACGAGTCCATGAATAATACGAACGGATGAAGCCGAACCAACCGTAGACGAACGAATCCTCATGATCGCAACGAAACAGGAACTATCGAAAAGAAGCACACAACATGGTAAACACACCACACATGAACATGACATGATGCACAACAAGCATGATGCATGACAAAGCTACATGAAGCTACTCATGGCAAGAGATGATGCAAAACAAGAGCAACACATCAAGGCAAGTTTAAATGAGGCCGAAAACAACATATAACAATTCCGGTAAGTCCTCGTATGCATATTTCGAAATTGGTCTAGATCTGAATAAACATTATGTTCAAGTAGTTAAACATCAATTTAAGATGCACAACGATGATCTACACGAGATTCTAGTCAAGTTACATATAAAGTTTATTTAGTTCGGAGCTACGGCTTAGATGATATGAGTAAAACAAGTTAAACATGGCATTGATGCAAAATGCACCCAAACATCAAGCAAACACCTCAAAACAAGGATGCAACATGATAATATGAAACTACATGCAATTCTAAGCAAGTTTCATATAGAGCACACTCAAAACGGAGCAACGGTTCAACACATGCACATGAAACAAGTTTAAAGGACAAGCTGTCCAAAACAACAACTAGGCATATTGCAAGCATCAAAACTATATGCTACAGCACCCCAACATGAGAACAAAAGGCATGGTCATGATGTACAGGTAAAGCACAACAAAACATGAACACTGATCTATCTCTAGAAATCACTAGAACATGCTCAAACACACATGGAGAGATTTAGGGTTTCATCTGCGATTTGGACGAGGGAGGCACATATTTATAGGTAGAGGGAGCTAGGAGAGTCCAAATGAGGAGCGGTTTTCGTCCACACGATCGTGATCGAACGACCGAGAGCATGGAGGGGAGTTAGATGGGTTTTGGGCTAGTTTGGAAGGGGTGTTGGGCTGCAAAGAGAAGGAGGCTTTTGCGGTTACCCGGTTAACCGTTGGAGTACCAAAGGACCTCCAAATGGCACGAAACTGGACATGCGGTCTACCGGTGCTATACCAAGGCCGCTTGGCAAGACTCGGTCCATTCCGAGAAAGTTTAATACCCACTCACGAAAAGAGAGAAGAGGGGGACGCCGGAGGACATAGGAGCGCCGGATTACAAAACGGACAACGGGGAAAATGCTCGGATGCATGAAACGAACACGCATGCAAAATGAAATGCACATGATGACATGATAAAATGCAACATGCAAGCAAATGACATGGCAACGACGGCAAATAACTGGCAAACACCTGGCGCATCGGATCCGGGGCGTTACAACACTCCTCCACTAACAAGAGATCTCGTCCCGAGATCTTAGGACCGAGACGGAAAGGACAAGGGATGAGGTGAAACAAGAACTCAAGGGAAGAATCAAAGAATCGAGAGCACCCGAGAAAAAGAGAGGAATGACTAGAATGACGAGAATCGAAATCTCACTGAATCAGATAGACTATGAAACAACTCCGATTAGAACGAGATAAGAAACGAATAAGACTGAAAGGATTTATGCAGCACTCCGACTGAAAATGGAAGGATTAGAACATGAACTTCACCCAAAGAGATGGCACTTGAGGAGATGAAAAACGCAATGCCTCCGGAAGAATTGAAAGAATGGAATGAAAAGAACTTAGAAGGAAAGGTTGAACGGATTTGAATATTTGAGAAGAACGAAGAAATGCAAAACTCCACTTCAGAAGAAAATGAAGAATTAATTGAACTTCGAAAGGCATGATGGAAAGATACTTGAGCTCCTTTGATAAGAATCTTGATGAACACTTGAGTAATGAATTGAATCATGACGAGCCACCGTGAAGAACTCCGGTAACAAAAGGATGACGAGATAAAATGAAGGATGAAAAAATAAGATGAGCCTTGCGATGATTAAGATGGGGATTCCGACGAAATGGCGGAGGAAATTTGAACTCCGGAAAGAAAAGATGAAAACACTTGGAACTAGAATTTATTCATCAAGAACAAACTCCGAAGGAAGGGATTACTCACTTGGATGAAATAAGAATAAGATTTATTGTATGCTTATCCTTCATCAATTAAATTGATGACTAGCAATGGATTTCGCCTACTAGTTATTCTTCTTGAAAAAGGATTGAGAAGTGACATATCGCAAACTTGAGAAGGTCTTCATGAATCACCGGTAGGATTGGAAAGAACGAATGAAATAAAATGATAATCAAGGAAAAGAAACTTGAACGAACCACCGTAAGAATTCGAAAATGACTGATGAAAGAGACTGAATCACTGGGAAGAATTAGAAGAACCAAAATGCTCGAGGGGAATTAGAAGAGTCAGGTAAGATCCTGGGAAAAGACATGTGGGTTAGGGCCCACTGAAAAGAAAACACCGTTGGAAAGGAAGATGAACAGATAGATGAAGCACCGGAACAATTGAAATATTTGAATGAGGTGACAACCTCGAATTAATTGGAACACAGACGAATCTCTTGAGATGTCCTGAGCACTCCGGAAGGATAAACTGGCAAGAGGCAAGCGAGCAGGGAAAACACTTGATCCGAGGGAAAGAATGTGATCAACTCGAAAAACTTGAATTGAGTCCACCAGAGAAGAAAAAGAGATGAAGAATGTCTGATGAAATGAGAATTCACCAGTTGAAATAATTGAGGGAAGACTGAAGAACCTCCGTACAAATGAAAAAGATGTTCGAGAGAGAGTCAGACTCCGGGAAGAA
>NC_041383.1:781175881-781180259 GCF_002162155.2 Triticum dicoccoides
GAAGAAAAAGGGTGGGAGGGCGGGAAAACAAAGGCAACTTGGAAGAGAGAACCAACGAATATCTTGAAGAGAAAACACTGGTTGAAATCATTGAGGAAAGGTGGCAAGGGCTACGCACGAGTAGGATGGATACTCGATTACGGACTCCGGTTCCGAAAAGAAGAACAGGGAGGGCGGGTGGGAAAAGAAAACAACTGAGGATTGAACTCAATGATGAAGAGGCTCGAGTCAACTTGACGAGAAATGCACCGGATGAAAAGAGATGAGAACCAACGATCGGAAAACCAACTGCGTGATCCTAAAGAAAATTTGAAAGGGAAGAGGAGTAATCCAAAACACCTACGTCAAGATTCCTTACCAGAGCGACGAAGGGGTTGAGGAGTAAAAAGAATTCCTACTCTCCGATATAACTAGACTCCGAAAATAGTTTTCTTCTAGACTCAACAACGGCCAAACTACACGATCAATCAAATGGGCTCCTAAGGTCGGTCGAGGCTCTGATACCAACTTTGTCACGCCCAATATGCGACCCTATCCAAAAGGAACTCGAAGGTCCCACCAAGGATAGACCCGCATATTGAAACACTTTTGCAAGGTGGATATCATTACATCAACATTACATAATAGATGGGGATACATACATAAGGCATACAATGCCACACATATACAACATCATCATACATAAGATCAACATCCGTCTAAGGATGAATCACAAACAGAAACTCAAACGACATCCACCCTGCTAGCCCAGGCTGCCGACCTGGAACCTATCCCCTGATCGAAGAAGCAGAAGAAGAACTCAACGCAAGCAAGCATCGCTCTCGCGTCATGATCATCGCACAACCTGTACTTGCAACTGTTGTTGTAGTAATCTGTGAGCCACGAGGATTCAGCAATCCCATTACCATGGGTATCAAGACTAGCAAAGCTTAAAGGGAATGGAAGGGTAAAGTGGTGAGGCTGCAGCAGCGTCTAAGCATATATGGTGGCTAACTTGCGCAAATAAGAGTGAGAAGAGAGCAAAAGGAATGTTTGTGAAGCTATCAATGATCAAGAAGTGGTCATGAACTCCTACTTACGTCAAACATAACCCAGAAACCGTGTTCACTTCCCGGACTCCGCCGAGAAGAGACCATCACGGCTACACACGCGGTTGATGCATTTTAATTCGGATCTGGTGTCAAATTATCTACAACCGGACATTAACAAATTCCCATCTGCCTATAACCGCAGGCACGGCTTTCGAAAGATTATACCCTGCAGGGGTGTCCCAACTTAGCCCATGACAAGCTCTCGCGATCAACGAAGGAATAGACCTTCTCCCAGGAAGACCCGATCAGACTCAAAATCCCGGTTTACAAGACATTTCGACAATGGTAAAACAAGACCAGCAAAGCCGCCCGGATGTGCCGACAAATCCCGATAGGAGCTGCACATATCTCATTCTCAGGGCAGACCGGATTGTCCAAACTTCCGGTAGGCCAGCCCAGTGTTGCCCCTGGTGGCCACCGGCGGTTGACAGGTTGGACCAACACTCACGACGAGCACTGGCCCGGGGGGGATAATAATATAAAGATGACCCTCGAGAGCGCGACTCCCAAGGGAAAAAGGGGCTAGGTGAGGCAAATGGTAAAACCAACGTTGGGCCTTGTTGGAGGAGTTTTATTCAAAGCAAACTGTCAAGGGGGATAAATCACCCGACCGCGTGAGGAACGCAAAATCCGGGAACATAACACCGGTATGACGGAAACTAGGGCGGCAAGAGTGGAACAAAACACCAGGCAAAAGGCCGAGACTTCCACCATTTACCAAGTATATAGAGGCATTAATAATATAAGAGATATTGTGATATCCCAACATAAATCCTGTCCACCAAGGAGAAAACTTCAACTTCACCTGCAACTAGCAATGCTATAAGAGGGGCTGAGCAAAAGCGGTAACATAGCCAAACAACGGTTTGCATAGGAAAAGTGTCAAAGGTTAGAGGTTCATGGCAATTTGGGAAGGCTTGATGAGAAAAAGATAGGTAACGCAGCAAAGTGATAGAACGAAGCAACTAGCATAGCAATGATAGTAGTGAGATCCAGGGAAGCGGTCATCTTGCCTGAAATCCCGCAAGGAAGAAGAACGAGTCCATGAAGAAGACCAACGGATGAAGCCGAACCAACCGTAGACGAACGAATCCTCATGATCGCAACGAAACATGAACTATCGAAAAGAAGCACACAACATGGTAAAAACACCACACATGAACATGACATGATGCACAACAAGCATGATGCATGACAAAGCTACATGAAGCTACTCATGGCAAGAGATGATGCGAAACAAGAGCAACACATCAAGGCAAGTTTAAATGAGGCCGAAAACAACATATAACAATTCTGGTAAGTCCTCCTATGCATATTTCGAAATTGGTCTAGATCTGAATAAACATTATGTTCAAGTAGTTAAACATCAAGTTAAGATGCACAACGATGATCTACACGAGATTCTAGTCAAGTTACATATAAAGTTCATTTAGTTCGGAGCTACGGCTTAGATGATATGAGTAAAACAAGTTAAACATGGCATTGATGCAAAATGCACCCAAACATCAAGCAAACACCTCAAAACAAGGATGCAACATGATAATATGAAACTACATGCAATTCTAAGCAAGTTTCATATAGAGCACACTCAAAACGGAGCAACGGTTCAACACATGCACATGAAACAAGTTTAAAGGACAAGCTGTCCAAAACAGCAACTAGGCATATTGCAAGCATCAAAACTATATGCTACAGCACCCCAACATGAGAACAAAAGGCATGGTCATGATGTACAGGTAAAGCACAACAAAACATGAACACTGATCTATCTCTAGAAATCACTAGAACATGCTCAAACACACATGGAGAGATTGCAAGTTATAACAATTTCAGACTTTGCAGAAAATAACATCACAATGCAATGTTTAGAGCTATCAAACAGCATGTTACAGGAACTTATCATGGCAAACAAAGGCATGTCATGAATCTACTCAAAGCATAGATCAAAAGTCCCTTACTGACCATGAGCCAAAAAGGATCAGAAAATATGATGGCACCCATGTAAACATAGCAAGTTATTATACAGATTCATACATGGCAGGAACAAAATTATGAAGGCATGTAGATGAGCTTGTGCAACTCACTACAGAGCAATACATGGCATGGCAAGGCACCCAACAGTAAGGAGACATGTTTGTGAAGCTAAGCATGGCAATAGCAAGGTCATAGGGTGCATGGAACACTAGGAAAACACATGGAAACAACTGAACTTAATGTAAACAGGCTGACAACAACATTATGAAGCAACTTTGGAGCAAGATAACAACAAGCTACAGCAACCTATAAATGCAATCAGGGGCATGGATGAATAGAGCATGATATGTAGATCAAAACATGTTTATAGAACATCTCCATATTATGCATGGAATGATTAGTAGCAACATGTTTATATAGCATCACGAAGTAACAGATTCAGCCTAGCAAAACAGTAACCGCATGAACACTACTTAAAAAGCTCGATACACTCACCACAAGTCATTGCATGACAATATAAGCATAGCATTATCAAGAAGACATGTTTGTGAAACAAACCAAGTGAAGAATAAGTCCATAGCATGCACGGATCAACTATAACAAGCTTGGCCAAATTGAATAACATGTAAACAATCTGCCAGGAAACTTTTTGAAGCAAAAGTAGAGCACGCAAATGACATGCTAGACTACTCCATAATTGCAACCATAGGCACGAATGGATAGACAATAACCACATGTTCAAAACAACCTTACTGAAGTATCTCAAAATATGCATGGATCGCTCTGTAGCATCAAGTTTACATGGCATCAAAATTACAGCAGAACAGGAACTAAAATCTGCAACATCACGATGCCTAGTTTGCATGCTTGTGCTAGTCACCACATTGATCACAAAAATACATGGTAAGCACCTCTGTAAACAAGACATGGCATAGATCAAAACACATGTAGACATCAACCTCATAGGATGCACACATCAATCATGGCAAAAATGACAAAAGAGCTCGTTCTGATAACACACAGCAGAAAACATCATGAAGCACTCTTACAAGGATGATTCAGGCATCTAGATGACCTCAAATGAATATGATGCAATGGAATGGAATGATTTACTCATCGATACGAACAATTTGACATATTACACGCACGAAATGGTGCTACGGATGCAGAGATACGGCATGACGAACATGGCATGAAAATTACACAGATTCGGGACTTAGTGGATTTTCAGAGGGGGGGGGGAGTCAACCTGTCCGGATCTGGATCGAGATCCCGGCGGCATGGAAACCGAGGTTCGCCGGGGTGGGCCGCCG
>NC_041383.1:781180769-781202722 GCF_002162155.2 Triticum dicoccoides
AGGAGAGAGAGGAGGTGTGGGCGACACGTGGCGGCGGCGGATTCGCTGCGGGCGGCGGCGCGATGACGTGGTGACGCCTGATTCGCCGGCGTGAGGTGGAGGCTGGACGTGTCCGGCCGTCGGCGGACATGTCCGGCGGCGCGGAGGGAGGATTTAGGGTTTCATCTGCGATTTGGACGGGGGAGGCACATATTTATAGGTAGAGGGAGCTAGGAGAGTCCAAATGAGGAGCGGTTTTTGCCCACACGATCGTGATCGAACGACCGAGAGCATGGAGGGGAGTTAGATGGGTTTTGGGCCAGTTTGGAAGGGGTGTTGGGCTGCAAAGAGAAGGAGGCTTTTGCGGTTACCTGGTTAATCGTTGGAGTACCAAACGACCTCCAAATGGCACGAAACTTGACAGGCGGTCTACCGGTGCTATACCAAGGCCGCTTGGCAAGACTCGGTCCATTCCGAGAAAGTTTAATACCCACTCACGAAAAGAGAGAAGAGGGGGACGCCGGAGGACATAGGAGCGCCGGATTGCAAAACGGACAATGGGGAAAATGCTTGGATGCATGAAACGAACACACATGCAAAATGAAATGCACATTATGACATGATAAAATGCAACACGCAAGCAAATGACATGGCAACGACAGCGAATAACTGGCAGACACCTGGCGCATCGGATCCGGGGCGTTACACCTCTCACCGATACCTTTACCAAATCATGTTCACACACTTAGCTCTCAACGGTAGGACATGTTCACACACCTCTGAATCATTCCTGATGAATCAGACCTGACTCAACTCTAAGAAGTAGCAGGCATGACAAACAAACATGAATGAGTAGGCACAACAGGGCTTAAACAACTCCTACTCATGCTAGTGGGTTTCATCTATTTACTGTGGCAATGACAGGTCATGCAGAGGATAAAGGGGTTCAGCTACCGCAGGAAGTAACAGATGAATCGTTGTTGTCCTAATGCAGTAAAAGAGAGCAGGAGCGAGAGAGTAGGATTGTATCGGAATGAACAAGGGGGTTTTGCTTGCCTGGCACTTCTGAAGATAGCACTGAGTCTTCATCAGTGTCAACGATCACAACGTCGGTACAACGTCTACCGAGGGGGAACAACACCGACAAACAGAGAAGAAACACAATCAATGCAATGCAACAATATGATGCATGAATGTGACATGGCAATATGCTGTGGTTTGTGCTAATGCAACTAAAACCAGATTAAATGAAGTTGGTTTGAATCCAAGATTCAAATTCAAACTCCACATGTGGTTATTTAAATGACATTTAATTGAATTGTCCTAAACAGTAGTCATACGTTGTTCTAACATGCATGAAAATGGTACAGATGGATAGATTGGATTTTTCTGATCATTTTTCATATATAATTTGTTTGATTTGGAGTTACGGTTGAATTACTATGAATTTTTGAAGTTTGCAACATTTTCTGGAATTTTCAGAATAGGAATAAATCCAGAAAATGATTTACTACGTCAGCATGACGTCACTGTGATGTCAGAAGGTCAGTAGCTGCTGTCTAGGTCAAACCTGACCAGTGGGGTCCACTGGTCAGTGACAAAGTGCTGTTCAGCGTCAATGACAGGTGGGGCCTGGTCAACGGCCACGTCAGCACAGTCAACTGTGACTCGTGGGTCCCTGTGATTATAAACTAATCTAAGCAGAAATAAAACCTAGGTTATTTAGGGCGTGGGGCCCAGGTGTCAGTGAGCTAGGTGGGTTGGTTAGTGGGGTGTTTAACCGCTAATGATGACCACGTCAGCACGCCGGAGTTTGGCCGGCGGTGACCTCAAGCCGCGGCGGAGGCGCACTCGAGTGGCTCGGGTTTTGCCCACGGTCGTCCAAATCGACCACGGTTTGGTCCTACGCGTAGCTGGGGCTCGCGCGCATCTAATAGGCCAAACGGGAGGAGCTGGGGTGGTCTGAGTCGACGGCGGCGAGCACGAATGCGGCGGCCGAAGTTCGGGGTTGGTGCGGGTTAGCGCTAGGAAGCACGTGAGGGGGAGCTACTGGTGGCTACGGACTCCTGGAGCTGCGCTGAGCTCGGCAGTGTGCTCGACTTCGAGCCACTATGGCTCTGGCCACGATGGCGACGAGGCACGGCGGCGGCGAGCTTCGGCCGTGGTGGAAGACGGAGCTAGGGGACGGAAACGGAGGGGGCGAGCAAAGGGGAAACAACAGGAGCTCACAGCGGATCCGTAGGGATGGTTAGCGGCCCCGGGGACGCTCGGGAGGCGGCGAATCGACGACGACGATCTCCGGTGGCCGACGAGGGGAACGGCGGTGCTTGCAGCGTCCAGGGGCTTCCGGCGTCGGGCGGCTCGGTGAGGAGGAAGAGAGGGACGAGGCGGAGCTCGTGGCCGCGTCGGTGAGGCATGGGGTTGGCTGCGGCTGCGGCTATGGCGAACGGCAGCGGCGGTAGCGTTCGGTGGTGAGAGGGAGAGAGAGCAGAGGAGGGGGAGGAGCACGGGGAGAGTGAGAGAGAGCCAGAGGGGTTGCATGTCATCTCCGTGGCGCAGTTCAGGACGAGGGAGGGCAAGAAGGAGGTGGCGGGAAGATGTGGCCGCGGTCGCTCGCGTGCGGGCACGCAGCTGCTTCGGGGCGAGGGGAGGAAGACGACGGAGGGGCTGCGGTGGTGGGCTGGGCAGTTGGCCAGGCCACCAGCTGGACCGGCCAGGTGGGCTGCACGGTTGAGGCCAGGTAAGATTCTGTCTCTCTCTCTCTTATTTATTGTTTCTGTTTTCTATTATTTTGTAGTCTTTAGGGCTTTATTTAAAATACTTAACAGATCCAAAAATCATGAAACTAATCATGGCTACTGTTTAGAATATATCCAACAGTAAACATTTTAGTTTATGATTATTTGAGCATTTAAAATATTTTATAGTATTTAAATTCCCAAATGAAAATACCATATGATTTAATTCAGAGCCCAATATGTCATGGAAAAATGTGCAACACCCCTCGTTAATGTTTCTAGCATTTTCCAGAAATGATGAACACTTTTGAAAGCCATTTGGATTCACTGAGAATATTTTAGTTGAACCTAGTGAATTCCTTTGATGCTAGGGTTTAGGCAATCCCCATTTCAAGTTTCATAAAATTTATACATGATGCATGGATACTAATGCAAAGACAAGCAAGGCCTGAACTGGGGATGTAACAAAAAGTCCTTTCACGTACGAATTTGACCGTATGCTTTGAGCAACTTGCATGTCCTATACTGCTCCTTTTTGATACTCTAACTTAGCTAGAGGTTAGACTAACTCATGACTAACCCTGGACTAACTATAGCCAAAGAGGTGTTTGGGTGACAGGGTTAGATTGACAATAAATGCACTTGATGGAGAGAGACTTGCTCCAATTTAGGTGGGTTCGGTGCAACTTGCTCCAATTTAGGGGCTGTTTGGTTTTGACTATCTTTGCCATATGTTGCCACATGATTTTAGCCACATTTGCCACACTTGTCTTAGTTGAGTTTCTCAAATTGTTAGCCACACTTTGGCTTTCCTAAGGGAATCTTGCCACACCTTTTGTGTCTATGACATGTGGGGTTCATTGCTCATAAAAAATGCTTGCCTTAGGTGCACACTACAAAAAAAATACACTTCCGTGATGATACGTGTTTGTCACAGTAGGTTGCATTTTCTGTCATGCATGTACATCCATGACGATTTTATGACAGAATCAAGATAGTCATACTTGTGCTGTCGTAGAAGTGTTCCATGACATTACCAAAATTATCATCACAAAAGTGTCCACTTCCATGACGATAAATTGTGCATCACAGAAGTGCTTTCGTTAAGGGTGACCGACATGTGGCATCCACCGTAATGGAACACCGTTAAGCTATCAGGTCGGGTTTTAGATCCGATAACCCGTTAATAGCCCCGACTAATGGGGACTTTCCATGTGTAAAATCATCATTGGCTGGAGGAAACACGTGTCGGCTCACCACTAGGACAGATGTCATCCGCTCATTGGACCGAAGGCGCCTACGACACGTGGCACGGCCTGTTCGCATATAGCCCATTTACAGCCCGCTAACCCAGGGCCCGTTACGCCCTATCCGAATTAGGCCCAGTAGCGTCATCTGGGCCATCCAATATGATTCAGCCCGTTTTAACTTCCGGCCCATGTGTGGCCCATGACTTCTTTCGGCCCATATGAGGACCTTTGTAACTCTTGGCCCATTAATGGCCCGTGGTGAAACTGGCCCGTAATGAACAGTGTATCACTTTATACCCATTAACGGCCCGTTATTCCATTGGGCCGTTTCCAGCCCAAGTTATCTTTCAGCCTTCTCGGGGCCCATTGATTCTTGGGCTTGGTCGGTGTCAAAACCGGCGGATCTCGGGTAGGGGGTCCCGAACTGTGCGTCTATGCGGATGGTAACAGGAGACAAGGGACACGATGTTTTTACCCAGGTTCGGGCCCTCTCGGTGGAGGTAAAACCCTACTCCTGCTTGATTAATATTGATGATATGGGTAGTATAAGAGTAGATCTACCACGAGATCAGAGAGGCTAAACCCTAGAAGCTATCCTATGGTATGATTGTTGTTCATCCTACGGACTAAAACCCTCCGGTTTATATAGATACCCGAGAGGGTTAGGGTTACACAGAGTCGGTTACAATGGTAGGAGATCTACATATCCGTATCGCCAAGCTTGTCTTCGACGCCAAGGAAAGTCCCATCCAGACACGGGACGAAGTCTTCAATCTTGTATCTTCATAGTCTAGGAGTCCGACCAACGGTGATAGTTCGGCTATCCGGACACCCCCTAATCCAGGACTCCCTCAGTAGCTCCTGAAACAAGCTTCAGTGACGACGAGTCCGGCGCGCATATTGTCTTCGGCA
The DNA here is from genome assembly GCF_002162155.2 of Triticum dicoccoides. Lineage (NCBI taxonomy): Eukaryota > Viridiplantae > Streptophyta > Magnoliopsida > Poales > Poaceae > Triticum > Triticum dicoccoides. The sequence continues at coordinate 781,185,649 of NC_041383.1, forward strand.
TTGCAAGGCGGGTTCCTCCTCTGAATACTTCATAGAAGATTTTGAACACAAGGATAGTGTCCGGCTCTGCAAAATAAATTCCACATACCACCGTAGAGAGAATAATCTTTACACAAATTCAATCTGTTGATGTATTTCGCGGCGTGACGTCACATCACGGCCAAGCCTTTACTGGAATCGTTTTTACTGTCCCACCTTAGCGCGTTTAGCGAGGCAGTTTCCTTGGCACGTCTTGTCAAAGCAGAGATCGTGTCCCCTTATTCTGGGATCCTCATCAATATGGGTGTGGGTAACCCAACCGTGCCATTGATTACGACGCTTGGGAGATAAGCGAGTCTTATCAGGCTGGTGGGGACGCATAGTTTTGTTCGTCCATATAAGGGGATAAGGATCCACCTTTTTACCTACGCCTTCTTCCTCCTTTGCGTATCCATTTCCGTGCACTCGAGCTCCAGCACCCAAGTCCGCACATCTCGCCACACCCTTCCCCAGCCATGTCCGGAGCGGGAGGCAAGTGGATGGCCTCCTCCGTCACGGAGGGGCACATCAAAAAGTTTAGGAAAGCCGGATACCTGCACAACGACATTGCACATCGGCTTCGAGACGAGGGGCAGGTCGTCCCCACCCCCAGGCCCCATGAGAGGGTAGTGTTCCTTCCCCATTTCCTCCGTGGATTGGGCTTCCCACTCCACCCATTCGTCCGGGGGCTCATGTTCTACTACGTCCTGGATTTCCACGATCTGTCCCCGAATTTCATCCTCAATATCTCAGCGTTTATCGTTGTGTGCGAGGCCTTCCTCCGCATCAAGCCCCACTTCGGCTTATGGCTGAAGACCTTGAATGTCAAGCCGAAGGTAGTGGGTGGCCAATAGGTGGAGTGCGGAGGCGCCATGGTAGGCAAGATGCCCATCGTCATATGGCTTGAGGGCGCCTTCGTGGAAATCATCAAAGGGTGGCAATCGGGGTGGTTCTACATCACCGAGCCGCGTGACCCTGAATGGGCAGCGGCCCCCGAATTCCGATCTAGCATCCCCACACGGCTCACTTCCTGGAAAGAGAAGGGCCTGGTGTGGGGTGATTTGGAAGAGCTGACAGGACTCCAAACCTGCATCCAAAACCTTGTGAACAAGAAGATCAAGCTCGTCAACATAGTCCAGGTCATGCTTATCCACCGGATCCTCCTGTGCCAACAACTGGCCTTCAACTTGTCGAGTTTGGTCCGGCACATCACCAAACCTTGAGCAGGCTCTTCAACACTACGTACGAAGACGCCTGGAAGGTGCTGTTCAAGGGCACCGAGGCTCCCGCATCCTCTATCGAAGATAGCGGATTCAGCTTGCAGCGTCAAGCCGGCGAGGTAAGCTATTTTACCATTTACAGGACACTATTTCATAGTTTGAATCTATGCGGCATCTAAACTCCCCTACATTTGACAGGCCTGGCAGAAGAAGTCCGGCAGGTTAACTGTCAGGCTCCCTTACCAGAAGACCCAGCGGACGCCTGATTGACGGGGCTGCTGGTTCCGACACCTCACGTGGTGCCGGAGAAGAAGGCCAAGAAGAAGGCCACGGGAACTCGAAAGAGTTCCCGGCGTTAGGTGTTATCGGACTCATCGTCCGATGACTCCGAGGCGGACCCCTCCCATGTAGATGGGGAGGAGAAAAAGGCTTCTCCCCCAATGGGGGGAGAGAAGAAAAGGAAGTCCTCCCCAACTGTGGAGGCCGGAGGGTCCAAGAAGGGAAGGACCCTTCTCCGGACTACTCCACCAACGCCGACGACGGCGAAGAGGAGTGGCTCTCGAGGGCCAAGACCCTGGCGAGATCATAAGTGTCCGGATTCCAGATTAACTCATGATTTTTCATTTGTCGCATAGTGTCTTCTAACGCCGAATACAACCATGTAGCCCACCCAAGGACGAGCTCCCCGCTTCGTCGAGCGGCTCCCTTGGTTCGTCAGATGTGAATAGCACTTCACTTCCGACCGCCTCCTCCCCTCGCGACACAGAAGACGCCGCGGTGGAGTCCAAAAAGGGACCCAACCAGGAGGAGGTGACCCTGGAGGCTCCGCAAGGCGACCTCCCGTACTCTGGGCGCAAAGGGGGCAAAACCCCAGAGGGCTCTAAGTACGGCCTTGTGCCGGACTCCGTACCGGAACCTTCAGTGGTTCCGAAGTTCAACGGGCGATCCCTTCGTAAGAAGGGCGAGACTGCGACACCGGTGACCTCCGTCCAACCGGAGGCGCCGGATAATTTGCTGGAGGCGCTTAACGGTGCCTCCATCGACGAGGAGCACTGCACTGTTATGAGTGCGGTGATCCAGAAAGTTCAGTCCGCCAAGAGCGGGCTGACTGAAGCCTGTACCAGCCTTCTAACAGGCTTTGAGGTATGTTTTTAACATATGTAAGAATATTACCGCATAGACAGTAGCCCCTGATGCTCAGTTTGGTGTTCGGAAGGAAAAGCCAAGCTGAGGATCTAAAAAGATATACGCAGGAGTCTAACATAAATATGTCAATATGGGAATGCAGGCTGCGTTGCTGACCTCTTCCGCACTGACTGCGGAGGTCAATGCATTGAAGGAGAGCCTCGAGCAGTCCGAGAACGAGCTCGGCCTTGCCAAGAAGCAGCTCGAGGACAAGGAAGGTAAGTAATACCTTATTAAAATAGTACCTTATAGAAAGGATTTGGTTGCAAAAAATGACAGGAATAACGTGGGTATTGCAGGGGCCACGAACAAGGTGGCGACCCTGAAGGAAGCGGTATCCAAGGCCGAAAATAGTGTGGCCTTGGAGCGCATCGAGCGAGAGAAGCAGGAGGCGCGGGTGGCGGAGGTGCGGCAAGAGCTCCAGGCTCTCGTGGAAAAACATGAGAGTTTGAAGCGTGACTCGAAGACTCGAGAGTCTGAGCTCGCCTTGGCTCTTGAGAGTGCCAAAGCCGCTAAGGCCGAAGCCCAGAAGGCCCTCCAGGAGATCGAGGCGATAAAGAAGATAGCAGCGGGTAAGGCATTTTTTATGCAAAGCAAGCATGTAAAAGTGAATTGTCTGTTACTTACCCGAATCCGGAGCTCTCCAGGAGCGTTCGCCGATCTGCCCCGTAGTGTGTCTGATGCTACCGCGTTCTACCGAGCTGAGTAGGGGAGCTCGACGAAAAAGGTGTTCTTGTCTCAATATGCTGAGGCCGGACATCCGGTGCCCCTGAGTGACCAGCTGAAGCAGCTGGTCGAGCTCCACAAGGTGGCCGAACAGGCCATGAAGGGCCTCATAATTCGGCTGTGGGCTAAGGAAGCCGTGTCTGGGAGCTACTTCGGTCTGGTGCGGTGGCTGGTGGACGCCTGTCCATGGATTGAAGTCATCAAGCACTCCGCCTGCATTGAAGGTGCCCGTCGGGCCCTTGCCCGTGCTAAAGTGCACTAGGGCAAGATGGACGCTAACAAGCTTGTGATGGACGCGCCACCGCCGGGCAAGGAGTATCGCAAGCACGAGATGTACTATAAGGGAATCCTAAAGGGTGCCCGTATTATAGCGGGTGAATGCTCCAAAGATGTAATTTTTGAGTAGACTCGCAGTTGTTAGCCTGTACGCTGAAAACTTTGTTCATATGCGGTAAGCAACGCTTGTTAATTTAAAATATTACCTTATGTGCGGCCGTTTATCAAATTTGAGAGATGGCGAGTCGTTGGCTTCAACCCCCATGCCGCGAGTGTTGGGGTGTTCGGGATAAACTTGAACGCTTTTGTTCCCATTCTTGGTTCCTTTCGAGGGAGGCGTTCAACACAACGAACGAGGCAACCGAACTATAATGCTTGAACACTCTCACTTAGCCATAGAATTCTATAATTTTAAATTTTGGCGAAGCCCCTGGTATTCGGAAGACCGAATTCGGGGCGCTATCCACGCCTTGGCCGGACAATGCCGACTCCTCGCTCTAAGCGGCATGAGTCTTTAGGGACCCGAGAAACCTCTCGAACAGCGACCGGCTCTCGCCCTATCATGACGGTCAGTTTTAGCTTTCTCCACTGAGGTGCTCAACCCAGCTCAACCGGGGCACAATCGCAGTGGTTCACCCAGCGCTACCTTAGCCGATATAATGGAACGTAAGGTACCAAAACATGGGAGCCGGGCAAACCCAACTATTGACCCAAGACATGATTCGGAGCCGATGCATATAATGCTATAAGTTTGGGGTGCCACACTTGTGTAAGTGTTCGGACTTATCACACCATGTTTTGGGGTACTTAAGCCCCTGGTGTATTGACCGTACCACATTGTACGGGTGCAACATGTCATAGATGAATATTTATAAAGAAAAAGGAAATGCAATAATAAGCAGAAGCTATGTATTGTTTATTCAAAAGATACTGGAATGAAAGCAGAACGATACAAATAGTGCGATAAGCAAGGGATGGGACTATTTAACATGCCCCCCTCCAGGGGTAAGCTACGGGATGGTATGTAAAACAGGTATACTGCTCGTAATAGAGACCACCTGGACATTCGATGTAGCTTTTCTGCTTCCCTGGCTGTTGCATCGTGAGTTCGGCGATTCTACTGCCGGACAGGACTTCTGGAAAACGGAGTCTTGAGAATAGGAAAAAAGAAGAAAAAAATAATGACACAATTGGGAGCCCCTTGTGTGGTTGAGCCGCACTCTGGGCATGCCGTGGTCGTGCCCCTCCCCCTATGCCCATGGTATCTCCAGAGCGTAGTTATGTACCCGTAGCACTGGTCTCGCGATTTCACGAGGGCTGGGGTGGGGGCCGCATTGCTACGCGTGCTCGGAACGCGCCAGGCGGTCTTGTTGTAGGTTACTTCGGGCGCGCTTGACTGTGTCCAGACGTTTAGTAGCCGGACTCGAGAATTGCCTTAAGAGGCTGCTTTGTACTTCCGCCGCGAGGGCCGCCGTATGCTCCTCCGTTCGGAGAGAGCGTTCGGTGTTTCCATTGACCATGATTACTCCTCGAGGGCCGGCATCTTGAGCTTAAGGTATGCATAGTGCGGCACCGCATTGAACTTTGCAAATGCGGTTCATCCGAGCAGTGTGTGATAGCCGCTGTAGAACGGGACTATGTCGAAGATTAACTCCTCGCTTTGGAAGTTATCCGGGGATCCGAAGACCACTCCAAGTGTGATTGAGCCTATACAGTTGGCCTCTACACCTGGTATGACGCCTTTAAAGGTCGTTTTTGTGGGTTTAATCCTTGAGGGGTCTATGCCCATTTTGCGCACTGTATCCTGGTAAAGCAGGTTCAAGCTACTGCCGCCGTCCATCAGGACTCTAGTGAGGTGAAATCCGTCAATGATTGGGTCAAGAACCAATGCGGCGAATCCGCCGTGGCAGATGCTAGTGGGGTGGTCCCTTCGATCAAAAGTGATCGGGCAGGAGGACCGCGGGTTGAACTTTGGGGCGACTGGCTCCATCGTGTATACGTCCCTTAGTGCATGCTTCCGCTCCCTTTTGGGTATGTGGGTTGCGTATATCATGTTCACTGTCCGCACTTGTGGGGGAAAGCCCTTCTATCCTCTATTGTTCGGCGGCCGGGGCTCCTCCTCGTCATTGCTATGCAACCCCTTGTCGTTGTGTTCGGCACTTAACTTGCCTGCCTGCTTGAATACCCAACAATCCCTGTAGGTGTGGTTGGCTGGTTTTTCGGGGGTGCCATGTATCTGGCACAACCGATCGAGTTTCTATCCAAATTGGACGGGCCCTGAGTATTTCTTTTGAACGGCTTTTTCCGCTGACCGGGTTTAGAGCCTCTGAATCCGTCATTGACTGCCGTATCTTCAGTATTATCACCGTTAATGCGGCGCTTGTGCTTGTTGCGACGCGACCTGCCATTGCTATCCTTGGTATCCGAACTACCAGGGTTTTTGGTCAGGTTGTTACTGCGAGCTAGCCAGCTGTCCTCTCCCGCGCAGAAGCGGGTCATGAGTGATGTGAGGGCTGCTATGGATTTTAGCTTTTGCTGTCCTAGGTGCCGCGCAAGCCACTTGTCGCGGATGTTATGTTTGAAGGATGCAAGGGCCTCTGCATCCGGACAGTCAACGATTTGATTTTTCTTGGTTAAGAACCGTATCCAGAATTGTGTGGCCGATTCATCTGGCTGCTGAATTATGTGGCTTAGGTCATCAGCATCTGGTGGTCACACATATGTGCCCTGGAAGTTATCAAGGAATGCGGCTTCCAGGTCTTCCCAACAACCAATTGACTCTACTGGCAAGCTGTTGAGCCAATGCCGAGCTGGTCCTTTAAGCTTGAGTGGGAGGTATTTGATGGTGTGTAGATCATCACCGCGGGCCATGTGGATGTGAAGGAGATAGTCCTCGATCCAAACCGCAGGATCTGTTGTGCCATCGTATGATTCAATGTTTACGGGTTTGAAACCCTCGGGGATTGGATGATCCATTACTTCGTCTGTGAAGCATAGTGGGTGTGCGGCGCCTCTATATTGGGCTATATCACGACACAGCTCAAATGAGCTTTGTCTACTGTGTTCGGCCCGGCCGGAATTGCTGTATCTGGTGTGAAGGTTGTCATCATATGTCATGGGGTGCCCACGCGATCCGTAGATCGATCTTATTTGCCTTGCCTTGTGCTCCAATATGTCTCGCAAGTCCGGCGCATTTCCCCGCGGCTTTGTACTTTTCGAGCGACGCCGGGGTGCGGTTTTAGTGGAGGGCCTAGAGGCCTCTCCGGTCGGCCACGTCATGCGCTGGTGATGTAGGTTTGGGTGCTTCCTCCTCTAATTGGGGTAGTAGCCTGCATTTTGGGTAGTTCTTGGAGGGGCGATCGAGTTTATACTCTTCGGCTGCAAAGACTTCGGTCCATCTGTCCGCTAGCAAGTTTTGGTCAGCTGTAAGCTGCTGCTTCTTTTTCTTGAGGCTGCTTGCCGTGGCCATAAGCCTGTGTTTGAAACGCTCTTGTTCGATGAGATCCTCGGGCACGACAAATTCGTCGTCGTCGAGGCTTGCTTCATCTTCGGAGGGAGGCATATAATTATCGTCCTCTACCTCTCTGTCTGCCGCTCTATCATGAGGGCTGGCTTCTCCCTCCTCCTGTGTTGAATCCTGCTGGAGGGGGTTGTCTTCGGCACTGTCCGGGGTGTTATTATCTCCCGTGCCAGAATCACCGTTTTTGCTGCGGCAGGATTTAGAGCGGCGCCGCTGATGCCGGCGCTTGGGCTGTTTCTTGGAGGGGTCATCCTCCGCTGTTCCATTGCCATTCCCATCTTTTGGGGTGTCCACCATGTATATGTCGTATGAGGAGGTGGCCTTCCAGTGCCCTGTAGGCGCTGGTTCTTGGATGTCTCCTGCATCATCGTCCATACCGTTGATGTCTTCGGAGTCGAAGTCGAGCATGTCGGTTAAATCGTCGACAGTGGCTACAAAGTGGGTGGTGGGTGGGCGTTGAATTTCTTCGTCGTCCGCATCCCAATCTTCCTAGCCACAGTCCGGCCAGGGCTCTCCTGATAAAGAGAGAGACTTCTGTAAATTCAGGATGTCGCCAAGGGGCGAGTGCTGAAAGATGTCCACGGCAGTGAACTCCGTAACCGGCGCCCAATCGGATTTGATTGGCAGGGGTGTGGGAGGTTCGGAGTCCGGAGAGGAGTCCGGCACCTCGGAGTCACATGCTTTGCAAAGGACAGGGATGGTGTTCGGCTCAATCACCGTAGAGATCATAGCCCTCGAGGCGGTGTCCAGCCACTCATCCTCGATCGGTGAAGTCGGCTCCGAGCTAAGGGTCGGGGCGGACGCTGGTGCGGCCTCCAGGGCACTATTCGGCGGTAGAGCTAGATCATACCCATCGAGACAGTGCGGAGTGCTCGGCTGTGGCTCGAATCCGTCAAAGATCAAGTCTCCGCGGATGTCAGCCGTATAGTTTAAACTTCCAAATCTGACCTGATGGCCAGGGGCGTAGCTTTCGATCTGCTCTAGATGGCCGAGTGAATTGGCTCGCAGTGCAAAGCCGCCAAATACGAAGATCTGTCTGGGGAGAAAAGTCTCGCCCTGGACCACGTCGTTGTTGTTGATCGAAGGAGCCATCGGGCCTAAAGGTGACGACACAGAGGAACTCTCAATGAAAGCACCAATGTCGGTGTCAAAACCGGCGGATCTCGGGTAGGGGGTCCCGAACTGTGCGTCTAGGCGAATGGTAACAGGAGACAAGGGACACGATGTTTTTACCCAGCTTCGGGCCCACTCGGTGGAGGTAAAACCCTACTCCTGCTTGATTAATATTGATGATATGGGTAGTACAAGAGTAGATATACCACGAGATCAGAGAGGCTAAACCCTAGAAGCTAGCCTATGGTATGATTGTTGTTCGTCCTAGGGACTAAAACCCTCCGGTTTATATAGACATGGGAGAGGGTTAGGGTCACACAGAGTCGGTTACAATGGTAGGAGATCTACATATCCGTATCGCCAAGCTTGTCTTCCACGCCAAGGAAAGTCCCATTCGGACATGGGACGAAGTCTTCAATCTTGTATCTTCATAGTCTAGGAGTCCGGCCAACGGTGATAGTTCGGCTATCCGGACACCCCCTAATCCAGGACTCCCTCAGGCTCACTTGCAGCATTCGGTTACATACGGCCCGTTACTGTCATTTTCTGCTTGTGGGCCAAATTCAGCCCATCGCTACAGTCGGCCTGTTCATAAGTTGGGCCATTTTCATGTCAACAAAAACCCGTTGGGCTGTTTTCATAGAGTTATCAAATACGGCCTATTAACGGCCCATTATGGTCCACGAATAGTACGACCCATGATTGGCGAAATGATGATACGCCTCGTAGAAGGCCCATGGATCCTACGGCCCATATGAGGCCCATGGATAGTACGGCCCGTAGAAGGCCCATGGATCGTACGGCCCGTAGAAGGCCCATAGACCCCACGGCCCATAGAAGGCCTATTGATCCCTAAGGCCCGTATAGAAGGCCGATGGATCCTACGGCCCGTATAGAAGGCCAATGGTCCTACGGCCGAACGAAGGACCATGGATCATACGGCCTGCAGGAGGCCCATGGTTACAACAGTCCGTGTGTTGCCATGATTATTTTGGCCTAGTTACCAAAAATAGGCTATTGTGGCCACTAGAAAAACACAGAAAAAGAACTGCAGTGACTACAAGCAAACAACTAAACAAGACAATAAGAAAATAAATAAGCAAGCATTTAAGGCTAGCCTATTACCGCTATTACACATATTACATCCACTGGGCATCAAAGTTCGCCACCAGTGCAAATATAGGGAACAAAGCAACATATTACATACACTGGCCGTCAAAATTGGCCACCAGTGCAAATAAACGCGGCAGCAAAACAAGAGCATAACTGAAACAACTTCAGAAGAGCTCAAGAAACGTTATCCTGGGTATCCACCATGCTGGCAATAAGCTTAGCAAGATGATTAGGTTTGTCTTGTTTGGCGCTAAAATCCTCCAATGCTTGCTGTTGCACCAGAAAGTATGCATCTGAATGCTCCAGGGACTTCCGCCGTCCTTCTGCTTCTTGTCGCAGCATAGCTGATCAATGTCTTTCAGCTTGTAGTTGAGACTCAAGAAACCGAACTGATTCACACAGTGAGTTTGAATAGCTTGTGCAAGCGGTAGTGGCCAGTAACTCGAACACTAAACCAAGACAAGACTTTGGGGTTGTCTCGCTGTCTTCAGGATAGTCTTCCTTAGCTGTTTTATCAGCTTTGTTGGAGACCAACAAGGATGTGTCACTATCCTGAACCTTATTTGCATTACTTCCTTTACCATTGCTTAATAAGGCACTCTTCCCCAATATTCTGTCAGCATTCTAAAAGAAGAAACAAGCAGACACATAACAAGTTTAGCATGTACTAGTATATGAAACTCATTTCGGTGAACCAGTTCATTAGTAAGGTGGACAGGATTAAACTACCAAGTCTTCTATTGCCAGGTACTAGTACATAATAAAAGCATCAAACAAACATATATCTATGTCCTATGGTCACTGCATTGTCTTGCCAAATCAAAATAGAGACACGGTTCAAATCATATCAGTTCAAGACAAAGCAGCAGTGAAGGAATACAAAGCGTGGGAAACTACACAGCACAACAAGATTTCAGATGGGTACCACGGGTCTACATGTACAACAACACTATTGGCTCTGTTGTGATGCTAGTAATGTGCATGATATGAAAGTCAACTGTATACACAATTGAAATTGAAATCAAAAGACCTATTGATAAGAGCAAACCTGTTAAAGAAACATGCGTGAACATACCTGCTGTGCCATTGGAGTTTCGATTGGATCCTTCAATTTAAAATTAAGTTTGTATCAGTAAATATAGTGATACAAGAGCAAAGCAATCATAGTTAAAAAAGGCGCGCCTAAGCAAGCACTTAAGCGCGCCTAGGCTCTAGGCATTGGCAAAATGCATTGTGCATAACTACGCTTAATCTGTGCATAACTGCGCATAAGCATGCGCTTTGGTCAGTAAAGTGCAAGGCGGTGGCAAAACACACAATTAACGTCTAACGCTTTTTTGAACTATGATAGCAATGGAATCTTAAATTAGAACAGTTGTTCTTCAGGTTTAGGCACTTGTTCTACATGGACAGAGTACAGTAAGACGCAAGAATATAATACTTAAAAATAGAAAATGAGCTCATAGACCTTACCACATTCTTGGTTCGGGACTAGTACAGAACAAGGCGTTCCTAATCATCGTCCAGTAAATGTGTCTCAGGAGAACGTAAGGGAATTTGATGAGTTTCTTTGCCGGTGAAGTACGTTTTCTTCAGGTAATTCCGATACTGCGACCAAGCATTCTATAAGATAGCAGAGGTATTAGCACAGATTACCTCATCCTGAGTTTCCAAATCGGTCCTTCTCTATAGAGAAAAATGGTAAAATTTGCTGTATTATAACCATCATGGAGGTAGGATGTATGGGACGAAGCAAAGTAATTGCCACGAATAACATTACTTGCACATAACTCCTGGACAAACACCTGCAACTGGCGTTTTCCTTCATCTTTTGTATAATATTTCTAAGATGGGAAGATACGCACATACGATTTAACAACATCAAATGCAATAGATGCTAAACTACGACTGGCTGGTTGTGCTTCCTCCACAGGAATAGGCGTACTAACTGGTGGAGTTGGGGTTCGCCGTGATAGTACTGCCCCTTTGGGCACTGGAGCTGCCTTACTAACTGCTCTTGTTTGGGAGCTCTGTGGTGGAGATGGTGCTGTGTCAACATGAACTGGGTTACTATCGGGTGGGGTTGGGGTTAGATTGGGTGAAGCTGGTTCTCTGTCCATCGCAGTAGGGGTACAATCTGCGAGAGTTTGGGTTATGTGTGGTAGGGCTGGTTCTTGTGAATGTACAACCGGGGTGCTATCCACCAAGAGGTAGCACTATTTTATTTGAAGACCGTGTTTTTATTCAGCTAGATACTGGCATCACCCGCTCCAATTCAAATGGCTGATAAACAGGAAACATAGTTGAATGTACAGACATTGTATGAGAGACAGATGTAATAGATAGTGTGGAAAAAAGAGGGCATGAAATAGTTGACATGTATATTGTTTAACTAAAACGGATAGCATGACATAATTTCACATATATGATGTCTATCTAAACTGGATAGCATAGCATAACATAATTCAAAGATATGATGAATAACTAAACTGGATCGCATGACATAATTCACCTACATGTTATCTAAGTAATTAGGATCGCATTTTTTAATTCACATATGTGATTTATATGCTAAATAGAGGGCATTCGATATGATGTCTGAACTAAGAATATGGTGTTGAATATTGTGTATATGATGTCTAAACTATGCAATGCAAGACACCGTATGCATGATATGAGCAATATAACCGCGCCAAGTTAGAGCATACACCTCAGTAGGGGAATAGGACTGGTCATCTGTCTCTGAATCCATCTCTGAGGAGCTATCGGGACCCAACAAGAGATCTGCTTCGACAGGTAGCACTGTCTGCTCTGAAGGCCTTGTTTTCACTCCAGATTTTTCCATCTCCCACCCAAATGGCTGATTCACAGGAAGAGTAGTTTAATGTACAAACATTGTCGACAAATCAAAATGTAATGAAGAAAAGGATGGGCAAGATATCATTCAAATATATGATACCTGGTTAAACAGGATGGCATTGCACATTTCACATATATTATGGCTGGTTAAAAGACATGAGACTGCATAATTCCCATATATGATATAGAAACTAAACAGGTGTATTACAGAACATGTCTAAACTAAGCAGATGACATATATGATGTCAAAAGTAGGCACTGCAAGGCAACATATGCATGATATGACTAACGTCATCATGCCAAGGTAGAGCAAACACCTTGGGGGGTAAATAGGAGTGGGCAGCGGTGTCTGAATCCGCCTCAAAACAGATATCTTCCTCTGGATTACAATCTGGAGAGGGGTGGGGAGGGTTTGCCATTGAACCCACCATGGAGCGATGTCTGCATGACATTGTATTGCCGCGCAAAACTCTTCTCTTTTTCTCTACATGTTCAGCATGACTGTGTACAATATCTGACATGCATACGAAAAAATATGGTGAGATTATGTAAGGAGAGCATGCAGAAATTTAGAGTGATGGTAACAACCACTGGATGGATCCAGAAATAATGATAGCAGGCTGATGATTGCTTTAAATTAATAAAAAGACAGATGATGATTGCTTTACTATTTGTTTCCCACCCAAGATGAACAACATAGGCATACCCTAGGTGAACCAGATATTAGACAGACATACTATTCATTGTTGCCTCGATATGTGCCCCACAACTAATTTAGAACTCAAGTTTGAACATTAATTTGGACCTGAGTTGGGAGTCCAAGAGCTGAACAGGACAATAAAGTAGCAGGTAAGTTTAAGCAATGCATAACATAAGCAGAAACAAAAGAGTGCGACCTCTCTTGTGGACCCGTGTACTCCTCAGGTTCATCTGCTGAGTCGATGATGGTGACGCCGTTGGGGTGGGTGCTGGCAGCCGGGAAGGAGATCTGAGGCGGCAAAAGACGGTCAGGAGTCGTGATGTCTGGTTTGGTGGATGCTTTTGTCGATGGAGCAGCTCAGGTGAGGTGGACGACGTCGCGGTAGGAGCAGGACAAACCACACAAAGTTCCCTTCGAAACGTACCTGTAACTGAAGTAATTCTGTAAGGGCTCATTTGGCTTGCATGATTCTTAAAATGGAGGGATAGGAAAAACACCAGAGTAGGATAGGAAAATGCACATGGTAAACAGAGCATTTGTAAACACAGGATTTCTGTCAACTTGGGTGTTTGGTTTACAGGAATTGGAAGAGCAGAGGAATGCAAAGAAACATGGCCAAAATAAAGAGAGACCATATGAAAGCGTGCACAGTTAGAATGTTATTCTGGCACTAATGCACTTGGTCTTGTTTTCATGCATAGGATTTTGAAAAGTCGGTCCAGGTGGATGTTTTGCTTCTTTCCTTTCAACATAATGCATGAATAATTGAATAATAGAGTGCCATTGGAAAATTCCCTATTGCTATGTTTTTCCGTTGAACCAAAATAGCCCTAATGGATCGACGTGAATGTATAGTAATAAGTGATGCAACAAGTGTACAACCTCTTTGCCGTAGCCGTGTCGACCTCAGCTTCATTGGGTTGGTCGCTGAAGCAGTTGAGGCAGAGGTGGCTGTCGGAGGTGTGGAGGAAGATCTGAGGAATCTATAGACGGCGTCCAGGGCACTGCTCTATTGTGATGGATCGTTCTGTCGTTGGAGCAGCTCCAGTGAGCCGTAAGATGTCAAGGCTGAAGCAGCACAAGACAGACATCATCAATCTCAAGTGGGATTCTAATAGCATCTCCAATAGATGATGTAAAATGGATGTAAAATTAACATCACCAAAAACCACCTGACTACAACAGATGAGGTAAAACTGTTGACTCTGAACTTAACTGTTGAAACTGAAATTTACCGTGGAATCTGAATGCTACTGTCAAAACTGAACGCAATGGTAGTAGAGAGGCACTTGACATGTAGTTTAGGGAGGGCCTGCAGTTCATATTCAACCTGCATCCCCCTAAGCCGCCAGCCACCACGGGTCGAACCGCCGGCCGCAGCGCCGCCTCGCCGCCCCGAAACAACTCGCCACCGCCGCCCCGGCCAGCCCTCTAGCGCCCCCCCCCGCCCCCACCCTGAATCCTAAGATAGATAGTGGGGTACCTCTTCGGCGAGCCACAGTCCCCGCTGCGGGTGGTTCTTCCTTAACTCTGGTGAGCCCCCCCCCCCAACCCCTAAAAATCGACTGACCCAAAAGTCAATTCAGTCGATTGAAGTGTGGCTTAATCGGAATAGAGCAGCAGCACGAGCGAGGGGGAGAGCAGCAGCAGCAGCTGGGCGAGTGAGCGATCGAGCGAGAGCCAGAGCAGCAGCAGCAGGGTGAGCGAGCGAGCGAGAGTCGGAGCAGCAGCAGCAGATCCGGCTGGTATGGACGCTGCCGCCGAAGGGGCCTCGCACTGGGGGAGAGCCGCCGTGGAGATGTCGCCCGCGGCGCCGGCTTCAAGGTAGCCGCTCCATGGGGGTGCGGGATGGAGCACCGTCGGGGCCGGGAGGTCGAGTTAAGGAGAAGGTGCGATGCGATGAGTGTACAACCTCTTTGGTGGCGCCGAGTAGGCTCGGCTTCGTCTGAGGAGTCGGTGAGGATGCTGCGGTTCCGGTGGAGCAGGTTAAGGCAGCGCTGTGGGGATGGAGCAGCCGTGATAGACGAGGCGATCATTGGAGCAGCTCCTTGGAGGTGGAGGACGGGGCAGCTGAACCGGCTGGACGATGAGATGGACGACGGATCCTCATCCGGGGAGGTGGACGAGGGACGTCGAGCTGTTGCGGTGGACGACGTCATCGAGGAAGAGGCTCCGGCTGGGCAGCGGTGACGTGGCGAATGGAGGAGGGTGGGGTTTCGCGGCTGGAGTGGAGAGGTTATGGCGGCCTGGGATTTCGAATGGCGAAAAGGGGGCGATGGGAGGGGGTGAAGCATGACTTAGGGACGCACTTGTCCAAAATGTAGGGTGTGTTACAAAAGTACACATCACCAATTTGAACTAGCGGACCTTTCGGCTCAGCGTTAGAAGGGGGATTTCGCATGTCGGGATTTGGCAGCTGGAGGGAGTTTTCGCGCGTGTTGTACTTTCGGGATAGCAAGACGTGGGTTGTGAAGGCGCCAGTTTTGGGAGCACGATATCTGAATTTTCGGGATATAACAAGACGCGGGTTGAATTTTAGGGACAAGCCTAACGTGTAGTAATATTGTACTTGTACGTACCAAATCAATTCGCATTTCCCTCAACCAAAAAGAAAAAAAAATTAAAACTATTCACACCACACAAAGAGAGAGTCTTGTCCCGTTTTACTATACAAATGCTATTCAAAGCTACTCCCTCCTTTGATCTATATAGGGCCTAATGTGTTTTTCGATGCTAACTTTGACCAAATATTAGAGCAATGGTATATGCCATGCAACTTACACAAAGCACACGTTAACTTCGTCTGTGAAAGGTTCTTCCAATGATATAATTTTCATATTGTGCATGTCATGTACTATTAATCTTGTCAATAGTCAAAGGCGGTCTTAAAAATCTCATTACGCCCTATATAGATGGAAGGAGGGAGTATGAATCCATGTTATGTCCGATTTATTTTTTTCGCTTGCTGTATAATGCATGTAACCTACTCATATCAACATTTTAGTGCATTCCAAATGTCTATAGTACCGTTGCAATTCGAACTAAATTTGAATTCGTTTCTCTATTTCAATAAGAATCTACAATCATGATTGTTGCCAACTTCAACCATCATTCGTGTATTACCTTAATAACACACCACATGATTACTATAGAGATAGATATGAACTATGTGTACTACATGAACTCGAATTCTATTTTTTGAATACACTTGATGTTGATTCCAAATAATAGTACATTTGATGTACTAACTATATATTCATAATCTAAACCATGTTCCATACATACACCGTGTTTATCACACAAAGTATAGTGCCCCGCCCCCTACATTATGACAAGTATTTAGACCTGAGTTGCAAAAGCCACACATTAGCCCAAATTATAATCAATGTTCTACATTATGATATCTTCTTCAAGTATCTGTATCCACTTTTTTATAGTGAATTTTGATCTTTGTTCGTCTTTTACACCTTCACGATCCTCTTCTATTTGTAGCTAGCTAGTGCTAACTTTCTATCGTGCATGCACATGCCCGCCCCCCTCACACACCCTTAGCGTCCCCTCCATCGCGCACGTTCATTATTTCTCTTTAGGTCGTCCACCAGCAGTGTGTGTAGGCCCGGCTCCTTCTTTCTGGCACACACCGGTCGATATACCTCTCTAGCCAAGTGTGCCTACAACAAACACATATATACTTCCCCTCTTCTCTTCTCACCGTCCATGCCCCCATATGTCCAATACGATTCCACACAGGTGCACACTCCCGCCCCTCTTTTCATTAATCACATGCTCGCACACTCCTGCCCCCTCAACATGGTAGGCCTCTTGCACCACCTCCTAGCCACAACCTCTCCCCCTGTCTGCCTCTCCGGACCTTATTTGCCTCTAACACATGCAGGCGTGTAGATGAACTAATCTCCCTACATATAGCCAGGTCGACTATAATTCGTTTTCACCAAGCACCGATACACTTACCTCGCTAGTTATGTCTCTCCTTTTCTCGGACACACGACGGTTGATCTTCCTATGTAGTTACACATGCTTACCACAACCATATCTTCTCCCCTCACCATCCTTGAATACCTCCCGACCCGTCTCTCACATGCACGTGCATAGATAGACAGACGTCCCCCGCCCTCTCTTATTGATATTGCACTCATACCCTCCGTTTGTCTAGCAAGCCTCTCCCACCATTTGTGAGACGCCACTCCACCACCAACCCTCCGACGCTCTACCTTTGTCTTTTTTCCAACCTTATTCCTCTGCTACACATATCCATGGATGTCGATTGATCTCCCTCAATACATAGCTAGGTCTCTCTCCTTCCCCACACATATACTAGTCGAC